>NW_015150763.1:619309-667555 GCF_000732505.1 Cyprinodon variegatus | reverse complement strand
ATTGTCCAAACCTTTACCTCTTAGCCCTGCTCAGTCCATCATCATCATCATCAAAAATACAAAGAGTAAGGCACAACTATAAGCCCACCAATGCAAGACTGTCCATTTAAACTTACAGGCTGAGCAAGGAGAGCACTGATCAGAGATGCAAATGTTCCAAGTTGCCCATGGTGTCTCTGGACCAACTGCAGAGATCCACAGCTCAGATAGGTGTATCTGTTCACCGGACAAATGTTAGCTTTGCACCACATAAATGTGGTCTTTATGGAAGAGCGGTAAGAAGAATGCTATCATTAAAAGAAAACCATTAACTTCCCTCTGGTAGGAGGCTGCGGTCCATCAGGACCAAAACCTCGCGCCACAAGAACAGTTTCTTCCCATCCGCTACCAGCCTTATCAACAAGACCCTGTGACACTGCCTCTCTCCCTCTCCTGTTCAGGGAAGAAGCTACACCAATGTAGCTTTTCCAGATCTCCTGCTTTACATTATCCCACACTCAACTGTGTATATAGTATATAGCTATGTACATTATATTGCATATTATTTTATGTTTTATATTGTATAAAGCTATAGATTCTGTATTCTGTATATGTATCTACTTTATCTGCACCATCAACACCTAGTCAAATTCCATGTAAGTGCAAACCTACTTGGCAATAACAACTTAACCAATGTCAAATATGATGGTAGCAGCATCATGTTTTGAGGATGCTTCTCTCCAGGAGGAACAGCAAAGATGGTTAGAGTTGACGAGAAGATGGATGAAGCCAAATATATGGAGATTTGGAAGAAAACCTTTTGGAGTCTGCAAAGATTTGAGACTGGGGCAGAGGTTCAACTTCCAGCAGGACAACCTCCCTAAATATAAAGCCAAGGCTACAGTGGAATGGTTTAAAACAAAACATTTTCTTTTGCTGGAATGGCCCAGTCATAGTCTTGACCTAAAGTTATACGAGAATCTGTAAAGTACTGTTCACAAAGGCTCTCCATCTAATCTTACTGAACTTTGAACAATGTCCTATTTAGTTTTTAATTTGTTAGATATAAATTACCTATTTTTCTTTCTTCCTCACAATTCTACAGCATTTTGTCTTAATCCGTCTTATAAGATTCCAACATGAATACAAGTTAAAGTTTTTAATTGGACAAAATGTGAAACAATTGAAAGATTAACTTTGAAACAGGAGAGAAATGTCAATAACGGTACAGTACAGATAAGGAACATCTTTAAAATGTTGCTATTTACCGGTAGCTTGTTACTTAAAAACAGAAAAGAAAAAAGACCCAAATCCTTTGAATTTCCACTTTGGAATAGCTTATAATTCAAATCTAAGAAAGTCATAAATTCGTTGTGTAGTGGCAGCTGTTTCGTGTAATTTTTGTTTGTAAACCTTTTTATCCTGAGGAGTATTATGAGGAGGCTTACTTTGTTTTTATTTTATTTGTTGTAATTACTCTAAACTTTCTTATCTGTTTTCCTCTCCTTGTCAGCCGGCATGTTCATGGGTCCTTCTCAGATGCAGTTTCCCGTCCAGCCCGCCCAGGGCTATCAGGGCTTTCCAGGCATGGCTACAGCTGTACCACCCACCACTGTCATGGGCGCAATGATGGCCCAGAGCGGAGCGACCATGATGGGGCCCAATCCCGCCATGATGGTGGGGATGACGATGCCAAACGGCTTCATGGGAAATGCTCCCACTGCTGGAATGATGGGGATGGCCCCCAGAATGATGGGACCGCAGGGTGCTGCGATGCCTGCAGGCATGATGCCCGCTCAGGGCATGTATGCTATCCAGCCGGGACAGCAAGCTCAGTGGAACATGGGTCAGGTATGGACACTGTTTTCCTGTAATATTGGATTAAAACTGAGAACAACGTTTGATCTAAAATGCAAATTGTTGGTGTTTTGTGTTGTGTTCAAGTGCTTTGGTTCTATTGGCTTAAATTAATCTCCCACATTCCCACAGTGCCCCACAATAACCACTAGATGGCAGCAGTCTTAAAGTTTTAGGAATTAGGCTTAAGCCTGTGTTGAGCTCATAAATCTATTGTTTAGCTGACTGTTTTTCAACACTAACAAGATATTTGATTATCTTATGTTGTAGAAAGGAAGCATCAAGATGCCTATCTCTGTATGCCATTTTTATTCACAAAAAGTGGTGGCACAAAGTAGTCCAGCAGCAGATTACTGCACATTACTCTGTGTGTGTGTCTGAGGCTCTGAGTTTATACGTTTGGGGTTTCTCTCTGTGTCCTCCTCAGGTGAACCAGCAGATGTCAGGGATGACCCTGAATGGTGCCGGAGGCCAGATGGCCTTCGGTCAGCCTCCACAAGCCATGGGCGGTTGGACAGCCGCCGGATCTGGTCAGACTCTGAGCACACAGCTATGGAAGTGAGCCCACAGGGGAGGAGGGGGGTCAGAGGTTGGGCGAAGTAGTTGAGGTTTCAGAAAGTGCAAAAGATAATTTGTGCTTTTCTGGACCTTACTATGAACTGATACCCCTATCCATCAAGGACCAGCCTTCAGAACATGACAATTGTCTCTCTCTCTTTTTTTTCTTTCTCCCTTTCTGTCTCTCTTTCTCTCTATTGTGTGAGTGAATTGGGAGTAATACAGGATTACAGTTTGGCAGTTTCTGCCTCCTAACTTTTATTTTCCTTTTTTGGAAAAAAAAACAAAATATAAGGAAAAAGTCCCAACATCGACATATCAGTAAAGCTGCAGGACCAGTTACATTAGCTTTTATTGTATCTCTATATCGATATCAGATTATAGAACATTTAAATAATTAGTATTTAAAGGGAGGAGATGTGACCTACGAGTCAGCCAGTGCAGCTTCCCGATGTACAGCGCTGTATAACCTTCTTTTAAAGTACTTGTGGTTCCCCTATGAAATTAAACTGGTAAAACTTCTGATTGCACTTGTTTTCTGTCACTGAATTTTTGTTCTTAACCAATAAAAATAAATTTAAATTAGTTGGTTGATATTCAGAGATAGCAAATAATGACATAAAACCTGTATGTTTTGGTTCAAATTATAATTTTCCTATTTTGTAGAATCGATCTCATGCCATTGGACGGTTAGAAGCACCGAGGCAACAGGAAAATGAACAGTTCTTTTGTTTTGTCTCTCCTAATTTATTTCCAACTAACTGCTCTGTAAAATCTAGACATCCTCAGGACAAGTTTGGATTGTCCACAATGATTTAAACTAAAGAATAACTATAGAAGATGTAACTTATTGGCTCAATGGGCTCATACATAACTGCTTGAACTAACACACATATACTGCATTGTCTAAACAAACTAAATTATCTGTTCTGACGCAGGTAAACTTGTCTCAAACCTGTCTCATCCTGTTCTTAATGTATTATTTTAAATGATTTTCATCCTTTGCAGCTAGAACAGATTTCATTTCCATAAGGTCTAGGGGTTATTTTGGGGAATTCTGACTATGTTTGATGTTGGACAAGAAGGCTTGGCCTCTGGGTCTCTGCTCTAAGGTTTGTCAGCTGTTAATAAACATGTTCAAATTGCAGCATTCATGTGGGAAGCTCCCATTTTGGAGAATATTTTTAACATTAAGAGGACCCAGCTCTGCCTCGCTTACAAAAAACGTAAAAAATATTGAAGGTTTTTTACATTCAGACTTCCTTTGCATGAAGGTCAGTTCACATCTGCTGCATTTCCATTACAAATGTATACCAAACTATACCCATATTCAGCTTATTTTGAAAAAGCTAATTTTAATAAATTTTTTTTAGAATTTCCATTCAATAAGCAATACAATAAAA
Organism: Cyprinodon variegatus; assembly: GCF_000732505.1. Taxonomy (NCBI): domain Eukaryota; kingdom Metazoa; phylum Chordata; class Actinopteri; order Cyprinodontiformes; family Cyprinodontidae; genus Cyprinodon; species Cyprinodon variegatus. The sequence goes on along the minus strand of NW_015150763.1, from coordinate 663,758 downwards.
ATTGCATGTTGGTATGTGTGTTTACGTGATAACTATAACAGTATAGGAGCGGTGGATGTAAACGCATCAGATTTATCCATATTTCAGCCACGGCTCTAGTGCTCATCACGCTTATCATCTCAAACAAAATAGAAACGATAATCCATCTTCTCATGATTCTAAATAAGCCACACAATCACTCTCCAAATACTTCCAGTCTTCTATCAGTCTTTCTATAAGGTAGTCAGGTCCACCTGCAGATCATGTGACTCCTGTGATGCGAAAAGTGCACCATTGCAATTTTTGCATATAGAAGAATTTCAATAAGACTGATAAACCACCTCATCAGATCATAAAAACTTTTCATTGAAAAACATTTTTTTTTTCAAAGCTGCAATGTTTCCATTTAGCAAATTTATTTTTGTAATTAAAATTGCTCAATTTGATGGTTAACAGCGTAAAACTAAGATGTAGCTTGGGTAGTTTCTGCCGTCACTGAGCTCCAATATCGCTAGTGTAGATTTTCATATCTCCCAAGTCTCTCTTTAAAGATGATTATGCCACATTTTCCTCCTGTTAGGAAGAATATTAACCAAGGGCTGAACTGACAATGTTAGAAGTTGTTAAGCAGAGATCAAATGATGTCTCTTAAATAAATAATCCTTAGTCTAAGACAAGAAGTGGATGAAATCTTTAGATTGTGCTGACTCCTGTCAGCCAAGGACAGGAAACGGGTTACAATTAACACAGACTTACCAAAACTGTAAGAGTGGAAAAACATTAGCTGGTCTGAGTTCAGAACTTTTGGATGGTAGGGTCAGAATTGTGTCTAACATGAAAGCATGGATCTATCCTGCCTTGTATCAATGGCTCAGGCAGGTGGTGTAATGCTGTGCGGGATATTTTCTTTCTACTTTTGGTCCCTTAGTACAAAATGAGCATTATGCCAACACCACAGCCTACCTGAGTTTTGTTGCTCACCATCTCCATCCCTTTGTGAACACAGTATCCATCTTCAGATGGCTACTGCGGCATGTCGCTAACAGCTGATCATCCCAGACTGGTTTCTTGAACATAATGACTTCACTGTGTACTAAAATGGCCTCCACAGTCACCAGATCTCAATCCAAGAAAGTACCTTTTTGATGTGGTGAAATGGGAGATTTGCATCATGGATGTACAGCAGCAAATCTGCAGTAGCTGCGTGATGCCATGGTGCCAACTTGCAGCAATTACTCTGAATGTTTTCAGTTCCTTCTTTAATCTGTGCGGTGAATTATTAGGGGAGTTCTGAAGGCAAAAGGAGTTCCAGCCCTGTACTAGCAGGGTGTAGAGACACATCAGATGTTTACCTGATCTGGAACATGCAAATATGGCCCCAATTTCATGGCTGTGTAACTTAAAATGTCAATTAAACAATACATTAGCAATCCCAAAGGGAAATGAGGTTTTTCAAATGGTGGTGTAGATACTGTTGGTTGTAAACAGGAAGGATATGTTGCAGCCATCTGGGATAATCTGACTAAGGATGCTCTGTTGTACAACAGTCTGAGGAGGAGGATCCTCGGGGTTGTCTGTAATGTTCCAGATTTTAAAAAGAATTATTGTAAAGTGATGTTTAGACATTCTAGAAGAGTCCCCAGAACAGCTGGCTTTGCTTATTCCTATGTCGATCTTCTTTAAGTCAATTGCTGTGACACCACTACCCCATCAGATGATGGCTGAAGAGATGACACTCTCTATAACACAGTTACCAATCCTGTACGTACCATGATGAACAGAGGTTTAAAGCTCTAAAACTGCACCTGTGCAGCATGTACTCTTGTTGGTTTGTCATTTTTAACAACCTCTCAGAAAACATAAATAAAAATGCAAATATAAATGTACAGCTGGAACCTGAGTTAACAGCAGTCAGAAGTATCTGAAGTGAATTTTCTAAAAGAAGATTTGATTTGAGGAAATGTTGCTATTGCTGGGACAAAATCCAAAATATAGCTGAATATCTGTCATCTCACCTTTCAGTTAATGAGCTGCATATACTCCAGGTAGTTCCTTCAGTTTACATGCAAATATGAAACAAAACTGCAGCTTCGTCTGATAAATCCCTTTTCCACTTCCATCACTTGGATTGACAAGTTTCTTAATATGGAAAAGCCCTCAGGAAGTGAGGGACTGGAAGGGACTCAGGAAGTTTTCATGTTTAACATTGTTATGGTTACAAGCCTGACATCTCTGCACAGATACAGTATCCAGTACAGGGAGTGACCTTTTTCTACAAAACAATGTATCTGGCACCAATAAGGTTCAATGAGATCAACAATGACTGTGACATAATGGTGAGCGCTCCAACTTCCCCAGAACTCACATCATTCTAACATCTGTAGGAAGTTGAGAGGTTCCTTTCTACTCCCACTACAATGCAAAAACGTTCAGTCTCTCTTACAGGAAAACATAGCAGATGGATCACAATCGTTTAACAGTAGGGTTTAGTTGTTATTGTTGTTCATGGGAGTCTTTTAATTTTTCTTTTTTGTTGAACAAATTTTCAGTTTCCTGGCCTTACAAGGATTGGACAAACATGTCTAGAATAGAATGTTATTCTTTTTTTGCTTGACGATTTTAGGAGAACATTCTTTAGGTAATGGTTGTCTTATACAAAACTGATTAATGTATCTCTTGGAGACCCAAAAGAAAGGGTTAGTGTTCTCCAGAGCTTATCTTTTCTCTGGAATGAGGGGTTTCGGGGCCTGGTAGTGATTTCTTAAGGAAAGGGTTCAGTGGGAGAAAAGTTCATGACAAACAGGCAGGAAGCGGTTCGAGTCGAAAGATATTCTTGTCTGTTGGATATCTCGACTCCCAGCTGCATCCACTTAAAGCTGGACAGTCCTCTAAATCTAAATAAATATCCTTCAGCAGTATGTTGTATTTGATAATAAAAAAGACTGTTGTTTTGACTGCACTTTTAAGCAGCTGATCCAGAGTCAAGACTAAAGCTGACAGGAGATTTATTTAAAAACTGGCTTTCCATTGGATTAAAGAATGCTTTATTCAAGTCATCCCTAAAGGACGCAGATATTACTGACCTTAAATTAGTCCTAACTGTGCAGAATTTCATACACTTTTTCTTTACTGCAGTTCCGTTTTCAGTTCTTTTTAAGAGCCTTTAAATGAAGAAAAACCATTGAAAGAGTACCTGTTTTTTTTTTTTTTTACAGTAATCAATATTTTAATATATTAACTTGGTGTCTCATTTTACACTGGAAAAGCGATCTACAAATAAATTAAAATTTCTTAATTAGGTGAATTTAGCCTTAATTTGAATAGGAAAATAAGATTATTTGCCAATGGAGTGAGTATTTTTACTCTTAAAATGAGATAATTAGATATTATGCACTTGAAATAAAACAATACAGTTGTTTTTTTCTTATTTTAAATGTAAATTCTTGTTCCATTGACAAAGGATCTCACTTACCTCCTCAAGTCAGAATTTTTTTTAACTTATTTTAAGAAAAAATGGCATGGATTTCAATTTTTTGCAGTGCAATATAAATTATAAATTACATTAAATGATTTATATGTTGCCCTGTACACTCCCCAGTCACCCTATTTGGTATATCCTGTTCAGTGGCTTGTTACACAAATAGCAAACAGCCAATCACGTGGTAGCAACTCTATACACAGTGAAGACGGCTTTTTAAGTTCAAATAAGCAATTCAATGTGGAAGAAATGGGATTGAAGTGACTGAATGTGGCAAAGGCATGTATTATAAAATTTTATCTTTAATATTTATGGAGAATGCTGTAAAAAGAATACAAATATTTTAATGAAGCAAGTGTAAGAGAATACTAGGAATGAAATTAGAATTGTATCCAAATTGAGCTTTAACAGACAAGAAAAGTGTGCCTGGTCCACTAAGTTTTGGCTCTATCTGATTCCCAGAAAGTTTAATACATCTCACCCTTTTATTTGTAAAAATGTTTTTGCATTGTAATTATTCTCATATTCTATGTTTCATATATTTCTGTTTGAATTTGTATGCATCCTTCCTCTTAAGCATGTTTTTGTTCTTAAAAAAAATTAGTTCTCAACTAAACTACCGAGTTAAAATCGAAGTTACTAAATAAAAGTTTCCCCTGCAAAATTTGAATGGTAGGGAAAGATTTAGGCATAAATCACATACAATCATTTTGAATGTATAAGCATCCCAGTCTGGTGGTGGGCTATTATTTAGTCTTAGTGCCAAACTCTTCATAGAGTCGTGCATCTTATAACTTTTAAATGTGGTTCTGTATAAACACATTAGCAAGACTTGAGGTGTATTTTACGTGGGACACCTCAAAAAGTTGCAGGATACCATCCCTGAAGAACTCAGTTTTGAAACCCCTTTTTAAGGGGTTTATTTTGGCGTATGCGCTAATTAACTTTTAAACCCCACAACCTACCTGTTTGTTCTTTCCGTTTACAATCACAGTGAATCCATCTTCTGTTGGGTCCCTTCAGCAGAATAAAACATAATGACATCAGCATGGGTGTTTATCTAACATGACAATAGGTCCACTGCATTTAAATGTCTACAATCTCCAAATCTGAATTTAACAGATTTTAAAAGGGGGTGCTAAACAGGATTCTGGTATAATTACACACCCAGAATTTAGTATGTTTACAATACAGTAATGTGCTATTTAAGCGAAAGGCCTCCAGATGGCAGTGTTATGACGCTAGAAATATGCAAAGCTTGCTCTGCACTGTAAATGTGTCCAGCCTGCAACCTGACATAGCTGCATAGTCAGTACAGATAATAGCAGTGCACAGTGAGTAACACTGTTTTGGGGGATTTCCAGCTGTGCAACATCCAATTAAAACGCTTTACTGTGGCCTCTTGACAATGGTCTCTTGGTCACTTGCATACTTGAGTTGCTTCTTTCAAATCAACATAGTTTATATCAAAAGGGCATTTGTCATGTCTACAACTGATACTGTGATCAAGTTTTTTCAAAGTCCCAAAAAACATTCTGAATTTGCAGACTTATTGTAGTAGCTCCTCTGAAGCCTTTTGAGAGTTCAAATGTGGTTATATCACTCCAATCTCTATCTGTGCAAGTCAGAGCCTCTATGTGAATTATCAGCTGGGGGTCGAATTATTACTGTGGTGGAAGAGCAGTTCTCTATTAAATGTTAAGGGAAAAGGTCTAGGATCTCAATGCCCTGTTGTTTCAATTTTCTTGGGAAAAAAATAAAGAAAGTTTGCTTCATGTAACCTTTACAGTGAATACCCTTTTTTATATGGAGTTAAGGCCACACTTGCAGACAGAGGAAAATTACAGTAATACCCTGTGTTTACAGTCAGCAGCATTTTTTGTGAGGGAAAGTTTGCCTCACGAAGCCTCTCAGGGGTTTTAATTCTGTACTTTTATGGAGTAATTATTGCTCCTTCAGTTTCTCTCTGTCTTGGAAAGGATTTAAACAGAGTTAAAGAAAAAGTAAACTTTTTTTTTTTTAACCACACAAGCAGTGTACTGTTTGCTTCACCCCGGTCAACATCAGTTTAGATGATGTGTCAAGTTTTTGTGTCACCGTATTACAAGATGCACTAAACTTTTCATTGTTCTAGACCAATGAAAAGCAGTTGTTTCAGTCTTGCAACAGCAGCAGGTATCTACTGCAGTTATACTCTTATGGTGGGAGTGTTTCTCTAAACCAGCTCTACCTGTTAAACCCCTTTTCTGTTTGCAAGCCTGTCCATGCTGGCAACAAGGTTTGATAATAACTGATTACACTGTGGAAGACAATGCACTGAATAAAGCGTAGTTTTAAGGTTTCAGTGCACTATTATGAGGATCAACCAGCCAGAAAATGTGTGAAAGACCACATGTATTTCATGCTTGGCATGTTCTAAAAGGCCCTGACTCTGCCTCTCATTCGTTCCTACTTGATGCTACAACAGGGAGTTTGAAAATTTTCACATTGAGGTCCGATGCCATACTGTGCCTGACACCTTTTAGCAAAGAGGTCAGGCATTCCTCCTGGCATGTGAGTCAACCTAACACATCCTCACAATAGATCCTCCCTACCTCCCCCCGTTCATACCTCAATCCAAGTGAAAAATGCTTTTTTCCAGCCATTTAATGTCTTACTTGACCCAGTGACATCAACATTCCTTCTGATATGAAGTAATCCGTCCTCTAATCTCCAAGTTGTAAACACGACTAGTGCTTTTGGTGCTTTTGCTCTTAAAGATATCAGGACTGCCAAGGGAATATCTATAATACAACCTATTATTTCTGTTTGGTATCTCATTGACATAAAGTTACAAATGCCAAAAGTGTATGTCAATTCAAAAGAAAAAATAGTGCCTGACTACCATTTGGGGTTTTGAAATGTTTTTAAAAGCTTAATACAGAAGATACAATACATAAAATGTCTTAATGGTGCTATTTAAAGCTGGTTAGCAATGGCATAAACCTTAGCTAAATACCCAACTTGTTACTGCTAGCCTATCCTTGATTTATCGTTACAAATTTTGAAAAGTTTTGCTGTCGAAAGAAATTTACTGAATTGCCAAAAAATATTAACTTGTTTTTTTTATATATGTGTCAGTTGGCATTTAGTCTTTTACCTTTTTTATGTTCAAAACATGGCTAATCTAAGTACCTTGCTATATGCTAGCATTACTTTAATTTAACACCAAGATGGCATCTGCTTAGACATTAAAACCGAGTAAGTTGTCATGATTTATGGCAGTTGTATTTATTAGGTATTTAAGTTAATTTAATTGATATCCCAAAGGAAATACAATTTTATGTAGACCTTATAGTTAGGGTTAACACCCGTCCCTTGAAATACGGAATCGTCCCGTATTTGGAAGTTAAATTATGCCTTCCGTATTGAACTGATAAGGGATGCTATTTGTTCCGTGTTTTCACGAATAAATTTTAAAAAAGTAATTTCGGTGGCACTCGCACACAGAACAACTCTACTGTTGCGAGTGTGAGCCATGTCTGCGCGTCCTGATTTTACCTCCCTCACTCTCGTAGCTAGAGCTTAGAGTTCTACTGCTCTTGATAATAGAATAGAGATTAGAGAAATAAATAGACTGTGACCACAAAACTGAATCCCATGCATAAGGTTGACATGGATCAGCTTTATGAGTTGTGCACCACTGCAAAGCCCATCCTGCAGAAGCTGAGAGAAAATGCTGCCAATGCGTGGAAGACCAAAGGTGTGGCTGCCAGAATGGCTCTCTTTGAATTAGCCAACCTGCCCCACTTGCTGGCGATCATGAGTCTCATCCTCAGCATTCCAGCATCCACCGAATATGTGGAAAGGGTGTTCTCACAGATGGTAAACAGGTGGACAGACAGCAGGAACAGGTGCTCTGTAGAGCTTATGAAGAGTAGGCTCCTCGTTGCACTCAACTTTGAGCAGTCCTTCTCAGAGTTTTACACCAGCAGTCTGGCAGACAGGGAGTTACTCAGTGCTGCAAGGAGTAACAGAAGGTAAAAATAAGTGACACATTCAAGTTCCATGCCATTCCCAATTTAGGCCTAGCTTGTTCCCATTCAAGTTTATATTTTAGTTAATCAAAGTTAATTGTTGCACTTTCAAGTTCTAAAGATCATGTCATGTCATGTTGTCGACCTGTCCAAGGTGTACCCCGCCTCTCGCCCATAGACAGCTGGAGATAGACACCAGAACCCCTCGCGACCCCACTTGAGATTAAGCGTGTAAAGAAAATGAATGGATGGATGGACTAAAAACATAATGCTTTCAAATGAGCTCACTGAATAGCAGTTTGGTATTTCTTTGAACTATATGCATTGCCATGGGTGTCTGAATATTTTAGCGTGCATAGCCATATTATATTCTTTGTAGTACTGGAGCTGCTGTGCTGGTCTGAATATCCATACATCCATCATGATCTTGGACAGTGGTTTTCAAAGTGGGGGCCGGAGACCTTGGGGGGCAACAGCAGGTTGGCAGGAAAAGTATAACACAACAAAGTGTGTCATTTAATAAACTGGGTAACTAACAACCAAATAAACCAAAAATAAGCACAAAACCCCCAAAAACCTTCATATAATACCGGTAGTCTTCCCTATAGCCTAAAAAAATTGTACCAGGCCAAGCATGCCATTGGCTTTGTGAGGGGATTTCTGTGTGCAATGATACTGTGCAAACTTAACATTTCCATTTATTAATTATCTTAATTGGCTGTAGCTTATTGCAAAAAATACAAGCCAGCTCAAAGATAAAAATAAAAGTATGGTTCTGTGCTGAGCTGAAACAGGGCACAATTTGGTTAAAATACAGGAAATTGCATCTAAGAAACACAATTTTCTGGAGTAGGACCCCAAGGCCCCCTACGACAATAAAGTGTCTCTAGGACCCCTGTGTCCCTTATTTCCATTTCTGAAAGGTGGCAACCCTACTTATAGCTACAGAAGAAACACAATCACATTTGACTAACAACCACAATAATAATATAACTTGCAAAACTACTCAGCAAAATCTCAACATGAAAGCGTAACACATAATGAGGGACATTTTTTAAACAACAGTAAAAAGTAATTGAAGCTGGAGCTGAACTTTTGTCATAAGTTAAATATGTTGCATCATTCAAAGTGTTCTCTACCACACCCATAGTTTAATTCTTTTGCCCTGAGCTAGCCTGAAATGCGAGGAAGCTACAATGGGGAGAAGATAGAGATGCTTGTGTTAACTTGGCACTTCTTTTTGTCATACTCTGTCTGTGACAGAGTCTGACCAGTTTTTTATCCATTCATCAGTGAGTTGACATGACAGGTCATAATTAGTGAGCCCGAAATTAAATTAAGATACAATACCCTGAAGTCATGTGGTTGTTAGGAATAAAAGCCTGTGTGATCACCAGTCAGGGTTGGGCAGTAACCAGTTACATATAATGCATGAGGAAATTTAATGACATTATTAAGGTTAATTTGATCTGTGATAATTCATAAAGAAAACCTTTAAGTAAACAACTGTAACTTTAGAGTATATATTGCAATTTCAGGTATCTGTAAAAAAATTTTCATAACTTGAAACAATGTGTTTAACATTTATAATTTTTCTATTTATTTGCAACTTTTGTCATCAAGACCATTTGCAATGTTAGATTTCCACGAGTAACTGAATGCATCTTGTGCCCTTTCCCTCATGGTATGTTTGTTGTTGAGTGTTTGGAAGTGTGGAGTGATGAGACCAGATCCGTCTTACGTGATCAAACAGGGCCTTTTTATACAAGTGTAAGTAACCTGAAAAATTGTTGTGAGAAATGTTAGTTGATACTAAATATTAGAGTTCAAACATGTGAAAGCTAAAACCAGAAAATACCTGTGGTGACATGAGACTTCCTGTTGAGCAAGGTCATCACATCCTGACAGCCAACATGTCTGCTTATGCCTTTTTATACAGAGTTTTTTGTTTGTTGCATTATTTATTGTACCCCATTTTGCAGAATTTAGAATTGATCTCAAATTGATAAATGACTAGATTGTCAAATAATTAGCATTTTCCCCATCTAAAACACTACAATTTAAATAGAACCAAAAGATAAAAATGAACATTATTTTATACTGGTTTCTTCGGTATAATATACGTTTAAACTAAGTGTCGTTTAACCAGCACTTTGCTACTAAGATGATCTGACTATTCAAAAATAAACTCACATCTCATCTCCACTTGTCACGTATCAATTTAGATTAGTATCCCTCACCTCTGTTACTCAACACTTCCAACAATATACTACTTTCATTACAGTAACCTATATATAACTGTTTATGGTATGTTACTGCAGAACATAGACTTTAAAGGGCTGATAAAACAGTTAGTTATTGGTCAAAGTAGGATTATAGGTCGTTTTATTGGAGTTTTAAACTAGAACAATACTCCTCTCATCTGTGTCTTTGCTTTTTTTTTTTATTTTGGGTGTTCCACCATTAAATAAAAATGTAGATGTACGGGAAGGCCTGTCAACAGGTTAAAGTTACAGCCCATATCTCTTTGATCTTTTTCATAACAACATTGTTGCCAATTGTGAAACTGAGGTTTAATTTGGTTTCTACTAATGAAACCAATTGTTGTAAAAAAAAAACAAAAAAAAACCCACCAGAAACTATGTTATGCACGCAGTTTACATACCAGGCATATCTATCCGAGTATGTCAAAACATTCAGTGTTAATACCTCTTGAATTTCACATTTTATCCCAGTATAAGAACAGACTTCTGGTTTGTTTTGTATTTATTTAGATTTTGCTTGATCTGTCCGATCAAGCAAAATAGGAATTAGTTGTTAAGTGAAGGGTTCAGAGGTTTGTTAGAGAACAAGCGTTGTCTTTGAGGAAAAGAAACATAGCTCAGTTAAAAGAGAAAGATCTGAAGAAGCTTAAAACATTTTTAGGGTATAAAGCATTAATGCTTAACTTCTTGCACTACTGAAGAATTTTTTATCCAAAAATAGAAAGAGTATGGCACAACTGCAGACCTTCCAAAACAGACTACAAAAAGGTGGCATGAGAATATTACATCCTTATTGTCTACCCTAGAGTGGCTTCCTGTAGGTATTAAGACTGTACCTTTGGTCTAAGTGTTTACAGTTAGGAAAGCCCTGATATAAAATCTGGGTCAAGATCAATACTGGTTATTATTAATGCTGTTATGGCCAATAACTGATATTTACCTATATTATTTTCATTCCCTTTGGACACTGAACCACACAAAACAATCACAGTGTTTACTTTTTTCACTGAGTTTAAAACCCACAATCCTGAGTTGCATTATTATCGATGTGATCTGACCAAACAAACATCAGCTTCCCCTCCTGAAACATAAACACCAACTAAATGGAAATAAATAATGGTGGCTAATATCAGCTCCATTTACTTATGGGACTGATATCAACATGTCTAAAAATGACCAACTCTTGCTAACACCAATTTTCCTGCTGATATTTCGTTTATCCTTGATTACAAGGAGTAATGGCATGGTAAACAGACCTTTTCCAAGTTAGAATGTGTGTGGGTGTTAGAGCTCAGTTATAACATGCAGGAAAATCTGGAGTGTGATAGCCAAAAAGAGTGTGCTCTGTTAAATGCAAGATTTTGGTTTTGTTAATCTAATAATAATTGAACTTTATTGATCTCACATTGGAAAAATTTACCTCTGCATTTAACCCATCCCCTTGGAGAGCAGTCGGGGGAGCAATGTTGGGTTAAGGGTCTTGCTCAGAGACCCAGAGTGGCAGTCTGTGGGAGTGGGGCCTCAGGATTCCAAGCTCTATACCCTAACCACTACGGCGCTACTCCCCCATCAAAATAGTAACCTATTGATGTCAATTGATGTCAACTATGTCATGGCGGTCTTTTCTCTTTGAGACTACCTGACAGTGGAAAAGAAATTAGACCGTCTCTCTTCCACTGAAAATGGAAACTAACTTGAAAATGTTGACATATTCAAAGGAAACAGAAAATGTTTTCATGACAATACAAGGAAACATTTACATCATATTTAAATAGATAGAAATGAGAACTATTAGAGAGAAATATTCAAAGATCTATGTACCTTTTCACCTTGCTCTTTATCCAAAAATAAACAGTGTGCAATGAAATATTTGCTTTGGATATAATTTAGGGATTAGTTTTGGTAGAAATGAAAGAATATTTAGAATGGAAGAAATAAAGGCCCCGTCCACACGAAGTCAAAACGAACACGAAACGCTGATATTTTCCAAAACGTTTGCCGTAAAGACGGAGACGTAAAATAAATGTGAGCGCCCACACGAATGCATGAAAACGCTGCAAAATGTATGCCAGGCCTGTAAGTGGCGCTGTGGTGCCAAAGCAAAAATAAGCGACGAAATGTAGGGCATGCGCACTAATATTTATACATGGTTGCCCTGCGGGTCCATTTTCGTGGTTAAGTCAAATTCAGGTGCTGAACTATGTGGTCGATATTGCTCTGTTCTTCCTGGAGATATTCCAGAAGAAGAAGATTCTGTTGTAAGCCCGACCAGCCCGACAGCAGGGTGAGTAGCATTAGGAGCAACGGCGCCATTGTTGTTGTGATGTGTCGCGCTTGCGTGTTTAGAGGCGACGCTATGACGCATGGGTGTAAAAAAAAAATGCGGTTAGGGTGTAAAGATGGAAACGCGAAAACGGCGTTTCAGAATCTTCCCACTCTGAAGGGTGAATAAAAAAATGATCGTTTACAGACCCCCGAAACGCCGGCTTCGTGTGGATGAGAGGCTGGTTTGGTGAAAAATTTGTGCGTTTAGGCCAGGGTTCGTCTTCGTGTGGACGGGGCCAAAATCTTGATAGTTAGACAAAGGGATTTTTACGCTTGGCAGAAGATGATCAGCCACATCTAGCTTCTTAAGTAGCGACAGCAGGAAGAGCCATATTGGTGAGAGCGAACCCTCGGTGTGCGATGATTCTGCTTAGCAGTGTGATAAACCTCAACGTCTGTCGTTGTTTCCTGTGTCTGTAAGCCCTGAGTGGACTGTCATTTGTCGTATCCACTACCCAAAACCCGACTCTGTCGAATAAATTCCCCAAAAGCTGCCTTCTTCGCCTGACTCTCCACAAACAACGAAATATCACAATTATAACCAAACTTCCTGAATGTTACATGCGCTGCCATGTTGGTTTGCTTGTTTACCTCCAGAGAGCAGTATTACCGTAAATCATCACAAGGGGGCGAGGAACCGTGCTAGCGTGATGTGTAAACGTTCATAAGGAACCAAGCTCAGCACGGTTAACTGATCCAAGCTGGCACAGGTTGGTTTTCAGAGAGTAGTGTAAAGGGGCTTTTGAGCACCAGAATCTGATTTATAATCTTTTTTGTCTTAACTTTATTGTATTGTATTTTTGAACGATTGTTATTCTATTATTTATACTGTAACTGTATTAGATGTTTCTGGGTTTTTTTATGAACATCTACAGCACTTTGGTCTCTTGTTTCATTAAAGACCCTTATAAATAAAGTTTGATTGATGAAATTATTGATTTCTTCTGTACTATTAGACCAATATTAGACCAATATTAGACCAATATTAAGCTGTTATTTATCCTAAATCTTTGTTGTGTTTGATTTAGATTCATTTATAGCCCCATTTACACTACACTTTTGAGAATGTGGCGAGATTGGTCCGAGCATGGTAACCAAGATAACTGTTGAGTGTAAATGGCATGTAAAACAGAACCGGACCGTGCCAGACACAACCAAACCGCGCTAAACTTGTTCATCAGTAGGGCTCGGCACGCTTCAGGACGGATCAGTTTTCAGAATGAATACCTTGTCAGCTACTCCTGTTTAATACAGACAAAAGTTTTCCTGGGTCTTTGTTTTGACCTTTTGTTCCAACCTCGACCAAGTCTTCCAAGGAATTTAAAACGACTGTCTTACTGAATCTAACCTTTTTGCTGAAACAGATAGCTGTTAATGACTTTTCTTGTGCATCCAAACAACCTTTTCACATTCAAATATCGAAAAAGTCTCACTAATGACTGTCTAATCCCTCCACCCCATAAATACTTATTTAAAAACAACTTTTTGCTTTTACCCAGATTATTCTTGTTTAATGTTAAATGTGTCGGTTGGTCTGAAAAGAACGCCTAAAAATCAATGTTGAAAGTCCTCTTTGACTTCTGTGTTTGTAAGAGACAGAATCACTGATTGGCTGTTTTAGTGTTTAAATGGAGATTAAAGCATTTTTTTTTTATTTCAATGTTTTGATTACGTTATTCTTCCATTTCAAATGAATTTCTCTGATCCTCGGCTCTCAGATCTGCTATCTGACATGCAGGGAAACTGATGGCAGAACATTTTACTGTTCACTGCAGCTTTTGCAGAAGCTAAGGATTGTCTTATCATTTTTTATTAAATTATATCTCACTTTTTTATTTGTTTAAATGCATATTTCTATGGTTTCCTGCTAAACACATTAAATTACCCTGTGTAAGAATAGTGCTATACAAAAATACAGCCTAGCCTTGCCTACCCTTAATTATCAGTAATTTATTGCATGATTAAGAATGAGTATTTTTCTATTGGGAACCACAAGGCATGAAAAAAGTGCAATGATTGAGTCATTTGACTTATGCTGTTTTTTCAAGACTCTGCCTAATCATTGTGTTTAAAGGTAACCTGCCCTAACTTGTAAGATCCTTTAAAGAAATACCCTTACAATTCACAATCAAGGGCGTACTGAAATGCAAGAATAAAATCTAAGATGTTAACTATCAAAATGTTACGTGCTCCAGTAAATCACTAATGATTAATGCATTACAGTACTACTATGTGTTCATGGATTAGACCACACCTTTCTTCCTGTAAACACCTGGGCCTCAAAGCTGCGTTTGTTCTTGTTCTAGCCGTATTGGGTGTTTCCTTTTCCCACTTTGCCTTTATGACACATTTAGATTTGTAACAGAAAGGAAGTCCTAACTGTATTATTTGATGGACTGAAACACCTCACATCTTTACCAGCACCTTAAAAGCAAGAAAGATGACAACTGAATTAAATCAGTCTAATGTCTGAATCGGTTGCAGCATATTTGAATACACCTAAAAAAAAAGTATCCCAAGAAAGTTTTCTATTTCCTTATTTATTTGAATCATATCAAAAGCAACAAGAAACCTAATCAAATCTAAGAAGTTTCCATAATCATTGGATCTAAAAGGTGGAGTCAGATACTTGTTACATAAAAACAGCAACAGGTGAGATCAGGAGCAGAAGAATAAAAACAACAAGCAATGTTTGTTTAAACAAATATAGAAAAGGAAGTTAGATTTAGTTTTACAGACAACATCAGGAAATATGTCATGTTAAAATCAATATCATGTCAAAAGAAAGACTTTCCTTATGTCCTGTATTTGTATTTTCCATGCAAGTTCCAAACCACTCCCAAAGGTTGCCATGAAGATGTACTGTATGTGGAGATCAGATCCTCACACAATACATCTCCTCTTCAAACAAGGATTCATCAAAGTCCTTTAAAGGGTTCATAGAATTGTTATATAGGGTATTTGGTGCTGATCCTTAAGGTCTCTGAATAGGGTGTGTAACATTGTTTGGGTTGAAAATGGCATATTTGCTGTTCTATGAGTCCTAATGCAAGCCGGATTAAAAGGCCTAGAATGAAACTACAGGTTTTCTTCCTTTTATGGTTTGCTCAATGAATATTTAGATATGCTGTGTGCTGATTGGTTGGATTACAGCAAGCGAAGCTGCAGAGCAAAGACTCATCATAGCAACAAGCACTCACTCACTGAAACATCAAGATTGTTGATTTGGTAGGCTGACTAGATGTCCTATTTTTCCATGTCCTACTTTTCATAGCTAAAAAAATGTCCGGCGGGAATTTCTAAATCGTCCGGGATTTTGATGGACTACAGTGCAGCATGTAGTCGAAACACATCGGGCACCCTAACCGAGCCGTCAGCTCTGGGGCTGGTCAGGGAACCCGGGTGGACGGGGTCAGGGAGTCAGTGGGGGAAGGAGCGACCAAACCCGACCCGGTGATGGGTCGTGGTTTGTTCGTTCAATGTCAACGTCAATCTTTTTATATTTATGAGTTTTAACATGGGTGTTGCTTTAAAGTTTTAAGTCGAGGACATTTCCTGCTTAATACACCAGAAAAAAAACTCTGTGTTCCCAGTGCAAACCAATATAACTGATCAGTAAAGCACATGAGCTCAGGCATGATTTGGGAAAACACAGAATGTCTATAATACTGCTCCATTTTTGAATAGATTTTCAATTCATACTTTAAACATCAAACAGGAACAGAACAAGAAAAAAAGTCAACAGGTTCAAATAGTTCTATATAAACAGTACTCCAATAGGTTGACTTCAAAAGGACAAAAAAAAACATTAAAATGCTGGAGGAATGAATGATCCATTTAATAATTAACCATTTACTCATGCTGTAAGGCCCTCCAATGTAGCCGAAAGTCCTAAAAAAATGTTCCTTATTTAAAAGTAGGAACTTTAAAGCACTGCTCTTTTGCTTTCTTCCAGATCCGTTGGGTAGTCAGTGATAAGGATATTTACCCACTGTGGGAGGTTTGGTTCTTGGTTCCAAGAACCAGACTTCTTTCTTTCTGTCTTTCTTTCTTTCTTGACTGACTGACTGACTGACAGACAGACTGACGGTTGAATGACTATTTTATCAAATTCTTACATTTTTGAAAGAGAACTTATGTTTAATCTTTTTATGTGGTCAGAGCTTAATGTTGGAGGACACCAGTGAACCAATTCACATCTTCATCTATTGTTCCGCTGTTCAGCTCCTAATCAGGCAGGTATTCATATAACAATGTGACAGAGACTGAGAACTGTTAAGCAGTTAATTCCTTTCGCAAAAATTAATCATTTTAATTATGACTGCTAATTTGCCTTTGGAACTAATTATTTATAAAAGACCAACCCAAACCTATCATTGCATAACCCCTATCAGCCACAGACATCCATAAAGACAGGCCCTGAACAGATTCCCTCTTTGCCTCTTTGTGCGTGTTCAGCATCATACATCTCCTGGTGGCCCCACTTGTTCGTAGTTCACTCATCTACCTCACTCAACAAACTATGCTGCCAAGCCATGTTACATAGTAGAGTTGATCGATAGAATACGTATATGCATAGATAAGACTTTGCTTTATTAAATTTTTTTTTTTTTTTACAAGTTTGTGCTGTTAGAGCAAATAAAAGGTACAATCTCACAGTTACAGCTTAGGAGGGGACACTGTCCCTTTTATTATTCGAATATAATCTGAAGATAAAAGGATCTTGGTTTAGCAATGAGTTAACACAAAGAGGCCCCTTTCAAGAGAGTGATGAAGTATCTCTTAAACAAGGCATTTGGTTCGTTGAACACTGTTTCAGCTAAAAGGGCTCCATCTCTTTATGACCTCTGCTGTGGATTTACCTATAAAATTAGAGAGATAACTTCAGTACTTTGCATAAAGTGTGAAAGAGGTTATGATCTGCAGCACGACAGCTCCAAAGACTCTAGCTCCTCTGAGAGGGTTAAAAGCTGTAATGAGATCTTCTGTTATGGCCAGCCGAATTACTTCATCAGTTGAGAATTTGAACCCCTTAAAGGATTTCTCTGTGATTTTAGGCAACGCTTGCACAAAGCAAAGGCCTCCTATCACCTCCCACCCAAAGAAGGCCTCTCTGGTGTTTTTGGCATTAATCTCTGTCATAGAGGAGATCAGAGTCCTATACTGATAACACCTGTTTCCACAATGACTGTCTTTGTTTAGTTAGTCACTGTTTGCATTGTTTCTTACTTCATCTGTCTGTCTTAGGCCATGTGTGTGTTCTTGTTTCTAGGTTACAGGAGTTACACAGACTTGGTGTAACTGTACAGAGCAGCTTCCAGGGCAAAGATTAGTCAACCATTTGGGTGTGTCTTCCTAAAAAAAAAAAAAAAAGACACAAACAGTTTGGCCATTTTCTATTTCATTTTAGCCATTCACATACTTTCAGAAGTATTTACACATCTTTTCTTTTTTCACAGTTTTTTTTTTACATTATAACCACAACTTTAAATTCATTTTGATAGTTTTTACAATGTGAAAAAAATATATATTCCCACCAAACCTTCCTTTCCTTTTTTTCTTCTTTTTTTATTGTAACCCTAAATGTTTCACATTATCTATCAAAACTATTCAGAACTAAATAAAAAGTAGTTTTTCAAATAATGGCTGTATTTATAAGGGGGAAAGGAAGTGATCTCAGATTGGCCCATATAAAAAAACAAACAAAAGAAAAACAACCCCACATGCATATGATAAGTAGTAATTAGTTTTTGCTTTATTGTTGAGAAAGTTTTTCTCACTCTGTGTGTGGGGAGTGATGAACTAGTGGTTTGGGCATTACACTTTTGCATTCCAGAGGTTCTGAGTTCAAGTCCCACTCCAGCGTACTGCCACCCTGGGTCCCTGAGCAAGACCCTTAACCCCACACTGCTTAACGGGCGCCGCACAATCGCAGCCCACTGCTCCTCAAAGGGATAGGTTGAATGCAGAGAGTGAATTTCATTACTTTGTACTTATGACAATGTGATGACAATAAGGTTGAATTCTATTCTAGAATTGTCTCAGTTCAGCCGGAAAATGAGGGTTTTAAGCATAACGTTTTTTCGTGTACCCTACAGGATCTAGGTGCTTTGGATCTCCTGAATGATAAACAGATCCCTAAACTTTAGATTCTGAACTGTTATCTGAGCATAAATAGACAGCAGGAAATATGCTTAATTCGATTTGATCAGAAGTGATTTTTGCATTAGAACCTCTCCCATAAAGGGCCATTATTGCCATGTCTTTTTCTTAATGATGAATCATGGACGTTGACAAAAGTCCAGTAAGACCAGCAGAGCTTTAAATGTTCTGGGTTCTTTTGTGAGTTTTTGAAAGAGTCATTATTCTACCATTGGATTAAAGTTGACCACTGTTCCAAAATGCATCATGCTGGTTGATTCTCAAACCTTACAAATAGCTTAGTTTTCTTTTTCATACTTATTGATGTCAAACAACAGATGTCAATGACTCTGTTTCTCATTTAGTCCTCAGGTCAGATCATAATGAGTTGTTTTCAAGTGTCAGGCAGGATCTGGATAAGGAATGTATCAATTTTACAGGACAAGCAGTTATCAGTACTGAAAGTGGCTGATAAAATTTAACTTTGCTGTTCAAGACGTGTGATAAATCCCAAGTAATGTATAATTCACCTTTCTTAGGGGTGCACATACTGTGTGATCGAGGAAAACAAGGAAAGGCAATAAAGTTTGTGGTGCTAATGTGATGGGAAACTGTTCAAGTGGTTTTAATATATTTGCAAAACCATGTAACCTTTTTTGTTAGAGCTCGAAGCAGCTGAGTGGCCTTTCCTCTGGATCCGCTAATCCTTTCCAGACTGTAGCTCTTAGCTATTGTTCACCGTTTTCCTGACAGCAGCCTGATTACGTAACACATTTCCTAAAAAAAAAAAAAAAAGCACCATCGCTGCCATGGAAACCACATAAACACAAAGCTATGTAATGTAAAATAGATGTGAAGGTGGAGTCAAAGAAAACAGGCAAAATCTTATCTCAACCAGCAGATTTTATTTGTCAAACCAGTTTCAAACAAACACACACACAGATTACATCAACCCATCTTACCGTAATTATTTTTGTTTTCAAGATTTTTCATTAAAGTTTCTCTCCTCTCATGTAACAGCATTTAAAAAACAGATAGTCTATGTGAGTGTGGGTCTGATACAGGCTTGTTCTGCCAGGCTGTTTTTCTAGCTTAAAGAGCGCACAGTTATGGTGGTGATTGTGGTCATTGGGCCTCCTGTTACAAAGAAAGAGAGAACAATCATTCCATTTATCAAGGCTACCATGAAAATGTTTGCAATGTTTTTATGCAAATCTATGTCTCTTACCTGTACTAGTGGATCTGTAATTCTGACACAAAAAAAGAGAAATTGAAAATAACAGTGAGTGAGGAGACTTTGAATGTTTACCAGTGGAATTTTAGTTGTAAAGTGTCAAACAAGTCTTCTTACCTGGGTTTACCTGGACTCCTCTGTATCCAGCAGGCTCCTGTAGGTGGCGATCTCCTGCTCCAGCCTGCTCTTGATGTCCAGCAGCATCTTGTATTCCTGGGCCTGCTGCTCAATGCTTGATCGCACGTTGGAGAGCTCTGCTTCCAGCATGTTGATGGTGTTCTGGTGACCAGCTAGCATGGAGCTGTAGCGGGCTTCTGTCTCTGCTAACGTATTTTCCAGCGCCCCTTTCTGTCAAAGAACAGGAGAAATTAAAATGATTTTGCTGTTGTTTCTGCTTGCAATAAAATATTGAGAGCCTGGAGTCTTTTTGTGAGGGATTCTTATTGAGCTTTTTCAGTGCAGCAGCCACACCCTGGATGCAAAAGGCCTAACTCAAAGGCAGGGCTGTTTGCTCTGCAGCTCCCCTGTCTTTATGAGAGGATAAAGAGCAGCTTGCTTTCAATGAGATTCTGTGGGTATTTATGTGTTTGCACCAGTGAGGTTGTCTCTGGGAGGGCCCAGTGACTTACAACATCTGGAAGCAGATAACCTAGATTAAAGCTTCTTCGGCTTTCCTCAAACTCATTTATGACCTTTAGAATGTTAAAATGTCTCTGTGAACTGCTTTCCTGAGAAGGACCTCCTGTCTTCCCTACTGCTTTCCTCCAGTAATGCCTACTATCTCTTATCCTCTCCTTTTATCCTTTGTTCCCACTCATTTTTCCTCACCAGGTGTGAATCTGACAACATGTGCTGATGTAAAGAAACAAAGAAGTGTAAACACCTTGTTTTGAGGTTTTAAGGGCTGCTGTTTTATGCTTACCATGCTGAGCTGGGACTGCAGCTCGATCTCCAGACCTTGGAGTGTGCGTCTGAGGTCGTTGATCTCTGTCTTAGATGTCTGGATGGTTTCTGTGCTCATGGCCACCTCTTTGGTCAGTGCCGCTGACTATATGAGAAACATAAAGACATTTTTACGTCTCTGTCATTACAACGATTAGGTTTAAACACAAGTTTAAAACCTACAAATTGTAGGGTGAAACTTGCTTGTCTATAGGAAAGTCTCCCCTACCTTCTCATTAAACCATGCCTCCTGGTCCCGACGATGTTTGTCAGTGATGGCTTCATACTGGGCACGGATCTCCTCTAGCACTTTGTTCAGATCTTGCTGAGGTGCAGCATCCACCTCCACGTTGACTGTGCCAGTGAGCTGAGAGCGCATTGCAGCCAGTTCCTAAAAAGGTTGAATACGGTGATTAGAGTTGTCAGCATGGCATCGGTATGTTGAAGCATTGGAGAGCCTCTCGATGTCAGTCACCTCTGCATGGTTCTTCTTCAGGTAGGCCAGCTCATCCTGCAAGCCTTCAATCTGCATCTCCAGGTCAGCCTTGGTCAGGGTGGTCTGGTCCAGCAGGCGGCGGAGGTTGGCAATGTCAGCTTCGACAGACTGGCGCATCATCAACTCATGTTCAAATCTAGTTAGGTAAAAGAAATGATGATCATTAGAATGACACGACTTTTACAGTTATGGTTGTTTGACCTAATCTAAAAGCTTTTTATTACTTGGTTTTGAAGTCATCTGCTGCCAGTTTAGAGTTATCAATCTGGAGCAGGATGTTGGCATTTTGAATGGTGGCACCGTTGATCTTAAAGGAGAGAAGCACAGAAGATTTAGGATTGGTTGCAAAGATCATTTAAAGTTTCACACTATGCTGTAGATTGGTTTTTAATCTGACCTACAACTCAAACTGTTGAGTAAAGCATATTTCCTCTAGTCTAACATAATGTATGCTCAATAAAGACCCAGAAGATAAAAAAAAAAAAAACAATTTCTGCTGCACATCAGGTTCTTCATCCTTTTAAAGCTTGCCCTTATAATCATTAACTGCCCTGCAAATATTTGACTTGCAGAGGCCACCACACTCCATACCTTGTCTTTCAGGTCGTTGATGATAGCCCAGTAGTTGCTGTAGTCTCTCTCTGCTGCTGGGCCCTTCTTCTCGTAGTACTCTCTGATCTGCTGCTCCAGCTTGGCATTGGCTGCCTCCAGAGAGCGCACCTTGTCCAAGTAGTTGGCCAGACGGTCGTTGAGGTTTTGCATAGTGGCCTTCTCATTCAGGTGAATGGTGCTCTGGTCCAGGGCATTAGACAGATCAAAGCCCCCTCCCATACCACCGCCATACCCAGAGGAGACAATCCTGGCGCTGGAGGAGGAGATGCGAGGGCCGCTCCTGAAGCTGAGCCCTGACACGCTGTGGGCCTTGTGGGGGGCAGCGCTTGATGTGTAGCTGCGGGTCTGTCTGGTGACCATTGATGGGCCGGTGAAGCTCTGCTGGTAATACATGATGGCTGACTATCTGCTGGTCAAGAGACAACACGAGAAGAGAGGACAGTTAGGCAGCTGTGGACTATTCCGCTCTGTGGAGTTTGACAGTGGGAGGCTGGCTGCTGATATAGTTGCAGACTGGAGGCGGGACTGTACTGGAGCAGAGAGGTGGAGAGGGAAGGAGGGAGTTTTCCTCAGTGCTTTATCCCTGGGCTTGGCAGAACCACCATTTGTTTTCTTTTAAAGGCCAGGGTTTTGTTTCTTTCCACTTGTGTGAGGAAACCGTTGTGGAATGTGTGAGAGGGCTGTGCTGGTTTGGATCTCAGGGTGTATTTCTGTATTTGCTGCCGTCTCCATGAGTGCATGAGGTGTGCATATTTCTTAAATACCTGCACACAGCTTTTTGATCATACCAGTCATTTGGCATCTCTGTGCAAATAAGGGAGGTGTACATGTATTACCTTAGTGTCCTGCCATTAGTCAGCAATGACACTAAGCAGTGTGAAAAGAGTGTCTTTGGCTCTTAGGAAGTCCTCATGATGATAAACCCCAGAGACACAGCAGGAAATCTAAAGTTAAACATCCAGTCTCATTGCAATTTATTAAGATATGAAGTTTTAATTAATCCCTCTCCTGCATCAATGATTTATAGCTGCAATATAAACCTTTAACAATGGAATATTTCTGTCAATCAAAACACATGGAGCATGGAGCACAGCGCTATAAAGCTTTGATGTTTTATTAAACAGTTGTTTCATCTGAGTCCAACAGCAGTACGTCTGATTAAGGAGCAGGAAATGAATGAGCTTTAGACTGGTTGTAGACTAGATGAGGTTTTTGTGGCCTTGAACGGCTGGCCTTCATTGTTTTTGATAGTTTCAGCCAAGGGTATTCAGCTCCTCTTTGTTCGCCGTATCATACACAGCACCCCCCTCGCAGCCCAGTGCCTTTTGTGTGTTTCCATGTGCTCACCATTCATTTCTGATGGTTTTGGCTTGAGTTATGAACTGTGTGCGGGAGCTGTGTGCAAGCTTCAGAGTGTGTGTGGGTGTGTGTGTTTGTAAGATAGACCCGTCCTTATCTCGATGCTGGGCCTTGGCCAATTTCTGTTGGAGAGAAACATGAGCCGGGGGGAGGAAATGTAGGCGCACATGGGTCAACTTGGAGTCATGGGGAGAACTGACACATTTTCCTTGTGTACAATGAGCAAAGTGGCTTCAGTGTGTGTTAACCTTTATCAAGTCCATCTAAAGACCTGCTGACAGTTTGGGACAAAGGTTTTATTTCTGGAATGTATTGATCTGGCTTCTAAAAATTAACTTTAGGTTTCAAAGAGTTTGATCCTAAAAAGTTGACCTGCAGTGCTTAGAAGCAATAGCTTTAAGCATGTTTTCTAAAGCCCTGAAAATAATAGTTTATACTTTTACACCAACTATATAAGATATTTAGCTCTAAATTGGCCAGCGCCTAGCAAAGGATTCATAACCCTCACATTCATAACCCTCACATTTCACAACCACAAACCAAAATATATTTTATTAGGATTGCATGTGATATTAAAAACTCACAGAAGAAAAATACACCCTGAAGAGTCAGAAGAGTGGCTTGCATTTGTACTCAGCCAACATCTTTAGCTGATGGGGTTTTCTCTCTATGAGTTTTGCTCATACAGTGACTGACATTTTTACCCATTCCACTGTAGCTCATATAGGTTATGGATTGTTAGTGGTTGAACCTCTAGTTTGAGGTTTTATGCATTCCTTCAGGTAGTTTACTTTTTTGTGTACAATGTTGGTAATTCCTCTACTGTCTACTCATTTCTAATTTTTTGACTCCTTTTTTTGAGCTTTTTAAATCTTAATTTTTTCGAAAAATTTAGTGACATGCGATCCTGTTTGTTTTTACGTACCTTTTTGCGTTGCTCCTGACAGACTTGAATTGCTAGCTGTGGTACAATAAAGGAACATTCTATTCTATTTCATGCCTAATATTTAGTAAAACGACTTTACTTTGACAAATAAAAGAGGCCCACTCAAAACTCACTCACTGTATGATGCATGACAAACTGCCTCACCGCATTGAGTGAAACAGCGATGCATGGCTCACTGTTTCCCTCAGTACTCTTTGGATTTACATACAGTAACACTATCAGTGTGTGACATGGTTTACATTTTAAGCAGTTGTAATAACATTACATACAAAAAGAAATTTAAGTACAGAAATGAGAACAGAAAACAGTTCTAAGCTTCCGTTTGTTGCAACACGAACAGTAACTCGACTACATACTCAGATAACGTCTGTAAAACATCTTAGGTTACTGAGAGTTGTTTTCTCACATGCTGCCACGTCAGGGGACATTATTCAAAAATTGAGGCTTCAGTATATGAATGAAAATTGCATTCCTTTGCAGGATGTGGCATGTAATTCAGATCGACTAACAATAGCATGAATGGTACTTTAGTAGCAGATGAGAACACATTTTTCTATATTGTTCATGGTATCTTAGTAAATAACATTCTGATTTAGGATTAACATTGTACAGGCACACAAATATCCTTCAACTTTGCAATCAAATGCCAAAGAATACATTTGCCACTTTGAAATAGCAATGATTTCAAAATGAACTTAAAAACTGAAAAATCTTTTCATATTTAGAGTAGAGGCTAAAAACCAGTAATTCAAATAGTTAACCGTATCAAGATTTTTTTGGATCTTCCTTTGACCTTCAATAAAAGAGTTTTCTTTTAAACTGGCTGGCTGGGATCTGTTCTGCTTTGTGAAGACCCAACTAAAAAAATTAAACAATTATTATTATTATTTTTTTAAGTAAGTTTAAGTATTCACTGAGTTTATCTTCAGCTCTGGCTTACACCCAAACCAAGCAGAGAAACAGACTGGATGTATAGAATAGCCTGGTAACAGCTGTTTTTTCACACTGAGCTATCAGAGCTCATCAAAGCAGCTCAGGTGTCAGGAATGTTGAAATCAAAGTAAAGTAAATGGAGTCTGACTAGCTATAGTTTTTGTTTAGGATTTTGTCTCCAATTCACTAAGTTCAAATGTGATCAAAGGGGAGTTACTCAAAGGAGCTCCACTTCTATAGAGGCAGATTTATAGTATGATTTTATTTTATGTTTATTTTGATTCCTTACTAACTCCCAGGCAACATATTTGTGTTGCTTTTTATTTGAGGTGAAAAGAATAAAATGCCCAAGAATTAAATGCTCACTTTATAATCAGTTATTGCACATTCCGCTTGTGGGCAGTGATCAATACTTCTGGCTGAGGGGATCACTTATGGTAATACAAAATGCCCAAAGGGGTACACAAGTCAAAAAAGGTTGGGAAACACTGATCTACATCGACTTATTTCAACACAACCTCAAAATTTAGAGATCAGGCCAAAACTGGCTTGACTTTTTGTAACGTTCACCATTTATATTTTGGGTCATGGAAAAGTTATTTCTAAATCTGACATTCTTTTACTCAGTAAATGTCAAATATAAACAGAAGCTTCACAGATGAACAGGATGTTTTGTTTAAACGGAGCTGCTGCTGCTGCTGCCTTGGTGAGGTTCATTTTTGAATGAAGGGTAAAATGTATCTGGATACTTCTTAACATTGTACCATTGTAACCATTGTGCCAGGTTGCTACCACCTTAACCAACCATCCCTACATTTTTGGTTCTTACTTACTTATTCTTTGTATACCCAGGAGCAATGGTGTAACTTTGTGATGAAAGTTGGTGGGGACACTCAAAGGGTGGTGGCTGATGGACCTACAGATACTCGAACCGAAAGCTTTCATTAGGTTTTTGTATTTTCCAAAAATGAGCTCAAACATATATTTATTGCAGGCTTTCCTATTGTTGAGAACACAAGAGAAACATAATACCCTCATATTTATATTTATAGATAGTTAGAGAGATGCCTTTTAGTGCATTACATATATCAGGCCCAAAAACATTAATATATAAAATAATAACGAATAACAGCCAGTTCCGATGCCAAAATCAATATATCATGCATCCCTAGAATGTAGAATTTCCATCCATCCATCCATCCATCCATCCATCCATCAAAATATGGATATGTTGCATTTTAAATATAGCATAGCATAATTTTTTCTTGTAAACTTTGTGGTGAACTTGGAGACATATTTTATTGCATTTTGCATATCCCAGTAAATTTGTCTCACCTTTAAATCTGCAGCTCTCCCTGCTTCCGTCTGTGCTCTGTTTAAAAAGATTTATGAACCTCTTGACTAATATAATGATGCCAGAAACAAAGTTTGAAGATATGTAGAAGCTCTGCAGTCTGATTCTGTTTGCACAAAAAAAAAAAATTAATTTTAACCTGTAAGTGGGAGTCATGGTCATGGCTCATCTCTGATAAGCCCAGTTTTTTTTTTTTTTTTTAAGAAGTAAAGAAGAACAGACTTTTCACAAGCTTCTTGTATTTTAATAATTATTTGTATAAACGTTTTTGCTGAAAAAGCTCTGTATGTCTAAAGAACTGATTTTTCGGTGGCATCTCTAATTTGTGGAAATTGTGGAAATAAAGTGGAAATTATTTGTTGGGACTGTCCGAACCAGGCCAAAGTTGGTGGGGACATGTCCACATCAGTCCTTCAGAAAGTTACGCCTGTGCCCAGGAGGGGCATCAGCTGAGTACCCTGGGTAACTTCTTTTTTCTGTTTTGATATTAAAAACGCTCTCAGAGCTCATCTGCTTATCTGTTTCTTTCCTATAAAGAACCACCTATAGAGCTACATAACTGTTACCTTTTCTAAAATACAAAGTATTTGCGGATCATTCCTTCCATACTTTTTTTTGTATATCTGCTTCTGTTTCCTTGAACCCCCAGATGGCCTCGACAAAAAGTCACTAACACACAGTCTGGTTCAGGTGAGGGTTTACGGTATTCTCGTTAAAATTAAGTTTTCCTCTCTACCTGTCATGAATCGCGGACAGATGGACCCAGTATTCAGGAGAGACAGTCAGTAGGAAAGTTCAAAAGATTTATTAAAATAAAAACAAAACAAAAGCGGAGCTGTGGCTCGCGGACACTGCAGGCGGGGGGCGGGGCACCGCCCAATCTCAGACACTCTGGGGGAGAAACACAGGTAAGTGACTACGATCAACTGATAGAAGATTAACTGTGTTGGTCACTTACCTGGTTTAACAGTCCAGACCACGAGTGTCCCCAGTGCTGCAGTCCCAGAGGTGATGGTGGAAGCTGATCCTGGTGAGGGATCCAGAACAGACAGGAACAGGCAGGATCCAGATCAGGCAGGAACAGAGACAGGTGGCAGGATCCAGACTTCCATGCATCCACAGGCTTCCAGGAGGGTTCAGAGTCAGACTGGGACCAGAAGCATGACCAGTTGGTCACACACAGGAGCAGACAGGATCAAGTGCAGACAGGCAGGCTCAGTGGAAGAGGGTAGCCGAGACAGGACGTAGGAACCGGAACTTGAAGCAGACTTTAAACTTACTTTGATAAAAACTGAACCTCCCCCCATAATGAGCCAAAAACCCAGAGGACTCCGCAGAGGAGGAACAGTGGACGATCAGGAGACGAGACAAACACCAAAACCCTTTTTCCACTGGCAGCTAGGATCCAGGACATGAACCAAATAAAAACTGAACAGAAAGACTGACAGAAAGACAAGCAATGATCTGGCCCTGAATGCTCAGGCTGAACTGAATATAAACCAGAGGAAACAGGTGAGAGGGATAAATTATAATTGAGGCTAGGAAGGAAGAGGGCAGGTGAGAGGAATTACTAATTAGGGGAGAGCAAACAGGCCAGATCATGACACTACCGGCACCGCATTCAGTCTAATACACCACCATTTCTTTGGTCTCTTTATATTTGCACTCCTTATTGTTTGTATTTGCCTCCCACTAATGCTGTGTCATCTGCAAACTTCACTATATGACAGGGGTGTCTAGCTAAGAAGTCATTTGTCAGCAGAATAAATATAAGTAGGTTTAGCACAGCCCTCAGGCAAGCCAAAATAGATATCGTAGTATTTACAAGTGCTGACACTTTTGTTTGTTTTTGTTTGTTCTGGTTTTCCCCCAATGGGAAGATGTCAGTGAATCACCCAGGCCTTATTAATGAGGCTAGTTGTATTTGGGAAGCAGCTGTTTTGTGTCCACGGTGGAAAGGGTTAGCTGCAATATTATATAATCACATTTGAATGGAGGTGTATCATTCCTAAAGAAAATGCAAAGCAAATGATAGGCTATAGCCTGCCCTTGACCCTGATGGTGGCAGTAGTATTCCAGATCGTGATGGAAGAGGAGAGGAAGTACTCAATAATGGGGGAGTAGAAGTGCTCCATAATTATCCTTGGCTGTCTGAACTTCTTCAGCTGCTGCAGGAAGTACATCCTCTGCTCTGCCTTCTTAATGAGGGAGGTGATGTTCGGTTCTCACTTGATGTACTGAGCAATGTTGCTACCAAGGAAATGGTAGGAGTCCATGGTGACAACTGAAGAGTAGCAAGATGGTAAGAATGGCGAGACTATGCTCTTTCTAAAGTCTAAGACCATCACGGGGGTATCAGTCTCCCACCAGCATGCAGACTCATCCCACTCAGTGATGAGCCCATTTAGGGTTGTGTCATCTGCAAACTTCAGAAGCTTGATAGACTGGTGACTGGAGGTGTAGATGTTGGTTTATAGTGAATTATCAATGTTCAGTTTTTTATTTAAAAAGCCTTATTTACTTATCGCTATTAAA
Organism: Cyprinodon variegatus; assembly: GCF_000732505.1. NCBI lineage: Eukaryota > Metazoa > Chordata > Actinopteri > Cyprinodontiformes > Cyprinodontidae > Cyprinodon > Cyprinodon variegatus. Next base: position 635,144 of record NW_015150763.1, on the reverse strand, counting down.
CTTTTCTTAAATATGTTTCTTAACATGCTTGCTGATGTTCGCATTTTTTATTGTAATTATAAATCACATTTGGTGCTTTAGTGCTGTGCATGCAGCATGGGCACCATGTTCTCCTTTTGTACTTTTTCTATTTTATATTGGTTTTGGATTTTTAAATTATTGTAGCTGAGGACCTTGCAGAAGGGCCAGAGCCGCCTACAATTCCTTAACCTGACTCCGCCAGATGGATTTGCTTCGCATATCCATCTGGAAACCTTCCGTTGAAGTAAATTTGGGAAGGCTGAAAATACTGGTTAGCTGATTGGCCTATGTTGGTGATAGACGGGCCAAATAAACCAATCAGATCAACAAAGCATATGACGTAACAGAGCGACGACGAAGAGGAGCCAATTCATAGATCAAACTCTTGCCGAAACCAGTCGCGAGAAGAGCAAAAACAAAAACATCTTTTCCTCTGAGAAAAGCCTCCAGAGCAGTGTTTTTCTCTTCTTTCAGTGAAGAAATACAGTGTACCTTGGAGGCTAAAAAAATTTTCTGGTAAACTCTATAGCTCATTTCTTTAACCACACTTTGTGGGATCAGCAGTAGTTCCTTGAATTGCTGAATTCAGATCAATACCCTTAATGTGGTCAGTTTAAAAATGTTCATAACTTTCCATGTTTGTGTTCATTTTGGTCTTTCTGAAGAATTTCGGTCTCAAATCATGTCCCCTGACACTAGGTGTGATGTTTAACTTTATAAAGATTGAGTTTACACCATTGTATGTAATGCTAAGATTGTTTCACCGAGTTGTTCCTTAGTAAAACCCTGATGCCCTGCGTAACAAAGAAAACCTGCTCTGAAATAAATCCCATTTTTCTCTAAACATTTTTGTGATCATAATCTGAAATTGTAGCCTTTCAATGCTGAAGTTTTTGAACTTTTTGTTATGATTTTTTTCAACCACACGGTGCAGCCCCAACTCTGTGGAGTCCCTTTTCTGCAGCTCATGAATGTAAGCAGAAACTTTAGGAAACAAACAAAAAACCCTTGAACTTCCTCAGATTTTGTCAGTTCATTATTTTATAGGCATTTTATGTGATAAATCAAAACAGAGTAACAGTGAGTTTGAACTAAAAGCCTTTTGAGCATCAAAAAGGAATCGCCTCAGCTCGGATGCTTGTGCATTTTTAAATCTTGACACAGTATTGAGCTGCTCTGTTCTTGTCCTTGCAATAAAGAGTGTCTTGGCTTTATTTGCTTTGATAAGTTGGAAATAAGTAGTTTTAATATGTTTTTGAGCAAGAAAGTACATGTCAAAAGGAACCATGTAGTCACTTCAATAAGATAATGACCCTACATAAGCATTATGTTCTTTTACAAAGCGGTAGACCCCCTTGCAAACCTGCAGGCAATATTGTTGGGAGTGCCGATTGAACACTCTCAGTAGCCAGCCAGGCTGTTGGTCGTAGTGGCTAAAAGTGAATATAGTTTTTTTAAGTCCTGGTAAAAACTACAAGTAACAAAATATGATACAAACTATTTTTTGCCAGCAGGCTTAGCAGTTTAACCAATAAAGTATTGTAAACTGTTTTAACATAGTTCATCTAGAAAAAAAAAAATTGTAATGGCTTAGAAAGTAGGACCCAGAATTCAGGCAAGACAGACAGTCGAATACTTAAAAAAGGGTCTATTCAAACAATGACGAAAACTGATCTGCAGTGGCGGTGGCAGTAGGGCGTCTGAGGCAGGAATGTCTATCGAAGAGAAACACATGTTAGTGACTACGATAATCTGACAAAGGATGATTATGAGTGTGTGAGTCACTAACCTGGTTTGACAGTTCAGTCTGTGCCAAGAGAACAAGGATGATTCCAGCCGGTCGACTGGACAAACACAGCTGATGCTGCCAGTGTGTTCCAGACATAGAGGAAGTCAGATTCGAGTTGATGAAGGTAGGCAGGATAATCCACAGGGCAAAGTCAAGAAGGCAGATCCTGGTTCAGTCCACAGAAGAATCCAACAGGAATCCAAAGACAGGCCAGGCAAACAGATCAGACACGAGCAGGCAGGCTCAAAGGTTCAAATACAGAAACGGATCAAGTTCAGGCAATCAGAACATAACAGAAAAGCTATAGAACTCTCTACACCAAAGGCTAAAAAAATAATATGGTACTGATGGCTGGAACCAAGGGGTTTAAATAGAGGCAGGAGCAGGGAGATCAGATGAGCAGTGATGAGAAACGGGGCAGAGCTAGACAGGTGAATGAAATGAGCAATTAAGCCTGCCATAAGCACTAAAATCATGACAAATAATGATCAGAGCACTTCTTTTGGGGAAACCACACTGCTCCTCAATCCAACTCCCTAGCATAGGTCTTCCTGGGGAGGCTGAGGAGTGTGATTCCTATGTTGAAATCACAGAACAAAATTCCTCCTATATTCCTTTGCATAGAGGGGAATACCCTCCAGAGAAGCTAAAAAGGCCTGGTACTCCATACTTCTGCTCTACTGATAGGCTGAGACAACAGTCAGAGGCATCCCCCCTACCTGTAGGTGCAGGGATGCAACCCTCACATCCACCATCCAAGGTTAACACCAACACGAAACAGCTAAGCCCTCCGCCTCTTCCTGTGAACCACTCCGGAGAGAGACCATCTCCATCCATGGAGATAGGTTCCACAGCACAGTGTATACATGGAGGTGAACCCCACTATTTCTAGCTGGTATAATTTCACTTTCTGAACAACCTCAGACTCCTTCCTCCTTCATGGTTCTACCTGCAGGCAGTGAGCCCACTGGGGGAAAGTCTTGCATCACTACTCCGGGCTTTGCCTGGCTGGGTCCTGCAAAGAGGAACACGACCAACAGGCGCTCTTTAATAAACTACAACCCCAGGCCTGGTTCCAGGGGTGAGGTACCATTACTGTCAATTGCCTTAATTTTTCCATCGTCATGGGGGCTTTTTGAAATTTCCTGGGTGTGTCCAAACTTTCGCCCTAAACCCTAAAACCCTCAATCACTTTATAGAACAGGACTTGTATAGTGGACTTTATAGTTAATTCAGTTAACTGACCTTTTGGACAGATGATCCCTACTTTTTGCTCCCCGTTGACAATGTAACTATGCCTCCCCACAAGGTGCCTGCACCATTTTTGTTATTTATTGCTGCTACAACAAATCACATAATGCTTTGCTAGGTGAGCTTTCACAAAGCAATATATATAATAATAATAATAATATTGCCCCTTCTTGTGTGCTTACGGGTAGCCTGACCAAATTACGGTGGGCCAGAGGGTGCATGCGATTTTATTTTCAACCTCAGTGGAAGCCAGCAAAACATCACAGCCAAGCTGCAAAGACAACGCGATTTGAGGGACTTCATTTTTAAGCAGGCAAAAACTAACACTTCAGGTAAGTCAACAGTCAGAAGACTATACCTTTTATAAGCTTACCATTGTGTCACCAGATATGTAGAAGTCCTAATCTCTGGACATAGTGATAGCTTGCAAAACTAGGTAAACTTGTTTGAAGCGCAAACAAATTTCTGTCTTTAAAGTTGTCATGAAACACAATTAGTCTAGAGAATACAGGCATTGCTGAACATTCAAAATCTTCATCTTGGTTGTGAATCGAACATAAAATTAATCTTTAGATGTTACTGTTAATCTGTAATCTAGAAGATGGTGAGACAAGTGGGGCTGTGGCCGAGGGCAGTAGAGGAAACCCAGAGGACAGAATCAAAGGTTTTTTAATTAAGCATTTTAAGATAGTGTTGAGATTATTATCTTGAAAGAACTGCCAAATGTGATGTCAATGTCTGGCCAATGGTCATAAATGAATTAAATGTTCACATCTGACTGCAAGGCCAATTGTGTGACTTGCAGAATGCCTGTCGTCCGATCAATTGTAAATATAGTTCGACAGATAGGTTCCGATAGTCCATTTTATAAAATACATACTATAAATACTAAATGAATATTGAAAAAGGTGAGTTAAATTATTCGATTTTATATTGGTTTATTTCTTTTTAATTTGAATGTATCTGAATTTGTAAGCAGTTTTTTTTTCAGATTTTGAAAATACTTTCAGATATTTCTATTTAATTAATTGAATTTGAATAAAAAAAATACTTGACTTGAAAGGATTTAGATATTCATTTGCAATGTTTTTTGTGGTTTTGTTCCAAAACAACAAAGTTGTCCTTAGTAGATTAATTGCCAAAAGATTTACCAAAGTAAAATCAAAGAAGGCTACCTTAACTATGAAGCTGATCCCTGTGGGAAATTTGTCCCTAACTATGTAGGGGCAGTGATAGCCATGCCAGTCCAGGGACTTAATGCTGTTCAACTGTAAGGTTCCTTGGTCAAGGTCAATGACGGGCATACCTCACATGTAGCAATCATACCATGCACACTGCTTTATGGTAATGGACTATATTAATTAGGCTATGAATGCTTCCAAAAAAAAAAAAAAAAATTCCACCATGCCCCTTTTTTTTACAACTCGACTACTGATTGTGGGAAACTTTAGCTTCACTATTTTTTTCATCAGCTACACATCTGGACACTCATCTAAAATGGCGTTAGGCTGAACATTTGGATATAGTGCCTTTGTCTGACCTACTACCCAGTGCCTATTTGCTTAGGAGACCCTAACAAGAGGATTCAAGTCCCTGACATCATAGCCTTAGGGATCCTTCCAAGCCTTCCACCATCTAACGGTGGGTGTACAAGGAGGGGCAGTTTCAGACATGAAATTTTGAAGATTACTCTCAGACAGCTGTCTTAGTTTGTTTGAAGACATTTTTTTTTCAAAATCCAATATAGTTTCCCAAAACAACCAAATCTTAATACATCAAATAATTTCTTTAAATAAATTTTCCCCCAAATTTTAAAATAAAGTCATTTGTGCTTTGAGGAGTTAAAACCATTTAAAAACTCTCCCTGATTTATTATATTTAATGTTCATCCAGAATATCCCAGGTTGCCCCTGACTAGACACTAGACTGGAGAGAAAAACAGGTTTATTTGTGTACCTCCTAATCACCACTGATACATATAATCCTGACAGACCTGACAGAAGGAACATTATGAAAACCACAACTTCTCTTAGATTCCCACTAAGAACAAAAGATCTCCCACTAGAGGTTCAGAGGTAAACAGATATACACAAAGAAGGGTGGTGCAGTTGTGTCTACTGGGTGTTGTTAAGGCACATAAGGCTGGATTCCTAACAGTCTGAAGACACTGCTCTTTGTATCATACTGAGGTTATTACTGAGTCATTGTGTGCTCACACAGGTCCTGAGAATCAGGCAGGTAGGGGCAAATTCCTTTAAAAATAAAGAAAGTACTGATGATGACAGATTGTAATGAAGTGCAGGAACTCATGTCTCCTTGGGCTGGTCAGTGAGGATGGGTGTTTTCACCTAAAACAACCTCATGAGTCACCGCTGAGTGAAATCTCACCCACAGAAGACTCCCACACTGACTCTGTTCTGTTTTATCACAGCAAACATTTCTTAGCTTAACATTAATTAAAAAATAAATAAACCAGGAGAGCTTTAGACTTTTCTTGTCTATCTCAGCAATATTGTTGCCTCAGAACAAACTGGGGAATTGCTGCCTTTTTAAATAAACACATTCCTTGGAGGTGGCAGCTTAATGTATTATATTAGGTTATGGGGTATTTAAATTGAAAATATGGATTTAATCGATGCAAGTCATATTTATGACAGAGATTCTCACACATTTATTATGTGCAAGAAATGATGGTGTAAATTGGTGTAAATTAACCAACTTCAGTTCAGAGGGTTTGATCATAAATGTGTGTTAAAAAAAAAGCTTTATATTCATGAAAAGGAATGACTAATGACTGGTTGTGTGTAGCAGGGTGTTACTGTGAAGCAGACAACCAAATGTGACATTGCTATTATTGATGACAATGGCAGTTGATTCCTCCATTCATTCTCCTTAGGTCCGAATCTTCTGCTTTCAGTTGTGAGGTGTGTAGGGAAGGTACCTGTTCATTATAAAGGCTTAGAAATAAGCCATATCTCTCTCTCTCATTTTAAGGCATCACCATATTATTTCTATTTTTTGCTTTTAAAGTTATGAAAAACAGAACTTTTGCAAACTTAGGATGGATATTTTTCTTTGACAGGACAACAATATTTGTGGAAAAATAAGCAGTTTGTTTCTTACCTAATGAGGGGACATTTAGATTTAGAAATATGGCATGTACTTTTATTGTCACCCTGCATTTCCAACTCCTAATTGTTCCCCGGGACATGAGTGTGAATGCAAAAGTTTTATTGTACATTACATTCTCTACTTAGCAGACAAATTAAACTGACTCTCTGGATAAATTATATTGTACAGAGAGCTGTTCCAAACGAAATTTCTTTTGGATTTACACTTGTGTAAACAAAATGACAAATAAATCTGTTTAAGTCTCTAAGTGTAATTACCATGCAAAAATTTTTTTCATCATTGTATTGGATTTAACAGTGACCATAGTGGCTCTATATGAACAAGAGAGAACATGAGTGCCCACAAGTGGGAAACCAGAACACTATCTCCCTTTGGAGATTACCCCACCCTGACTTTCCAGTTCCGAGTTTCGGGTATTTCATCAGAACACAGGGTTGTGATATAGACATGTACTGTACCAACCTGTATTATTGTAATAAACTGGACATTTTAAATGCAGTAGCCACCCTTTACACCAACACTAGTTGATAGTAATCAATTTTCAACCTTCATAAAATCTTTTCAGAACTTTTTTGATTAAATGTCGATTTACAACTAATTGCATGACACCTCTGTTATGGCAAAGGGGATCTGTATCGCTTTCACTGGCACTTAGCAGTTTTGAGAAGGGTGGCAGTAACCCTGCCACGAAAAACAACTACTGTAAAAATGTTTGCTTTAAAGAAGGGAGTCGATGCAACTAAGTTTCCCCAAAACACTGTGTATTTGTTCAACTTGTGCAGGGTTATCATTCAGGCAGATATTCAGGCAATGCTGTCCTTCCTACTGGGTTCTATATGTGTGTTTACTGTGAAATTATTGAACAAGACATTATATTTCTCTGTTTCAAGGCTCTTATCTTGACAACACACCAGTTGCTGGCGAGTCAGGTGAAGTGAGGGGGTGGTGCAGGAATGCAACACAGAAACATTTCTTATTTTTAACATTGTCATATGACATAATTTTGCCACAGTTAGATTCATTACCTGATCACTGTTCATCTTTTGCACAGCCACTGGAAACAGAAATATAGTTCAGTCGAACTGCAGGTGACTGAGAGATCAGGATTTTACCACACTATGGCCTTTACCAGTATTTGTTTGAGGTCAGTTTGTTTGTGCAGTTAGTTTGAGTTTTTTTATGGTTAACCTTGGTATTTTTTGCCTTGAGTTAGTCTTTTAATTTAACTTCTTTTAAGGGCCCTGGAATTATTGTTTGGATTTTTATTACTTTGGGGATTTAAAACCCATTTTTCTTGGTAATCATTGTTGTGATAGCGATTGCTTGGTCATGCTGGAGTAGGGAGGTAAAATAAGGCGGCCTATTTTGTTCACGTTCCATGCCAATTGTAGATAGTTCTTGACCAACAGCCCGAGTGATAAGCATTTTGCAATCCATCTAATCAAATTAGATGATAAATGAGCCACACGTTCATACATTTTTATCAAAAATGTATAGTGAAGATCCAGGGACAATTTGATAAATTTGAAAGCACATATTACATCTGGCATTTTAAAAACGAACCACAAACTACAAATCAACAGTCTGAGTGAGGAGGGGACCTAAGGGGGTGTATAGTCATTTTCAGAGGGGCCTCAAGACCCTCCCACATACTCTCACTCCCCATCTCCTGTCAGATACTGTTTCTCTAGTCCAATACAGGAAAATACTGTCCAGTAAGTCCATACATCCTGCCAGATGTTTCTCTGTCTGACTGTATTTATTATATTTAAGGGGGAGCTTAGATCCTTAAGGAAATGAAGCTGTAACAAACCTCAAAGCTTTAAACGTAAGGTTTTCTGACACATGTGCCAATCATTTGTGAGGTAATAGACCAGACCGTAAAATACAGTCAACTCTTTTTCCTGCTTCATGATGAAACTGATGAATATCTACCACCATGCTGATTTTGGCTGTGCTCCAAAGCAAGAATTCAGGCTGTCAGAAATTTGAGACAATAGAAAGGATTCATTCGGAAGTAATGACACCTGCAGCACTACTTGTCTTTGCAAGTATTTTGATGCAACCATGGAAACTGTCATATTGAATCCTGGAGACCATTGTATCAGCAGATAGTAAAATAATAATATCAAAAAATCACTGTGAATCAAATTATTTACATTTTTATAATTTATTGTTCCAGGAAAAAAACAAAAACAAAAAAAACAATGATACCTCAGTGAGATACATAAAGATTATCTGTAATCATTTTGGGGTATCACATTAAGTACTGATTTAACCTTGGTGGTGGAGGGATGGGGGGTTAAAAGGATGCTTTCAACTATTTTTTCACCTAAAAAGTAAGGTCATAATTTGAAAAGTGATGTCTATGTTTACTGTATGCTTACTTCCACACTGAGTCAGCTTTCAATGGCTATTGGTCCATGTCCACTGTAAACTAGTTTTCCTATGGCTTTGATCTGCAGGATAATAGACATTGTTACAAAGCTGAAATAAATTGGATTTGTGAATAGTTCAGTGTTTTCCACTGGTCTCCGCAGTAAGCAGGGACCTTTTATAAAAGTTGGCAGTAGCATGAAAATGTGTAACGTTTGGGGCACATTAGGATGTTCTTTCCTGATCAGAGTGTGCTTCCCCTACAGCGCCACAACTCTCAGGTGGCAAAAAACACACATGCCTGCTAAAGTTTATTTTAGGCTCACAACTGGTGGCTCTTCTTGCGCCACAGTGCAACACTGGCAAGCATAAATTATTATACATGTTTCTATAGAGCAGTAAAATAAATAAATATGTATTTAGAGCAATACGTTTATTTTAGGATAAAAAGATTTATAATTAAATATTAATTTTTGCCTGGAAGGAGCCATCCCTCCCCCTCTAATGCCTTTCCAAGGATAGTGTCACAGCTAAACAAAGCAGCAGGCCAAATGTAGCAACAATGACAGCTACATCTGGCTTGAAAAAAGCATAGAAAAAATAAAGTTACAAGTTGAACTAACAAATAATCCAAATGTGGAGATCAGAAGTAAAATCTAGCAGAGTGAGGAAAAGCAGCCTAAGCCTATGGCAGCATAGCTATAAAGTAACCTGAGCCATTCTTAATATGAACTTATGCAATTCAATTCAAAAATACTTAATTAATCCCAAAGGGAAATTATATGTTGCAGTAACTCATACATTATATTTTTAAACAGATGTTGTAGGTGTTGATAGCTGTAGGCAGGAAGGATCTTCTGAAGCGGTCTGTCTTGCACTGGATCTGAAAACACTTTGTTGTTGTGTAAAAATCTTCCAAAGAGGATCCTCACTGAAGTCCGTAATTCTCTTTGCTTTATGGAGAGCTCTTTTTTTATGAAATAATCTCCAGGGGTAGAGGAGTTTCTACAACTGAGCTGGCTTTATTAGTTTGTTGAGCTTTGTTAAGTCATTAGCTCTGATGTTGTTACTCCAGCAGAGGATGGAAGAAGTGATCACACTCTCCACAACAGACTTATAGAAGATATGTAGCATCTTGCTGCAAACACTGAAGCACCTAAGCTTCCTTAGGAAGTACAACTGCTCTGTTCTTTCTGTAGATGGCTTTACATTTGTGTCTCCAGTCGAGGTTGTTGTGCAAGTCAACACCAAGGTATTTATACTCCTCCACCACCTCCCCTTCTTCTCATTTGATGTTAATAGGATTCGACTTGTTCCTGTTTCTTCTGAAATCTACAATCATCTCCCTTGTTATGTTGACATTCAGGATGATTCAGATGATTGTTTCCACACCACAAAGTGGTTCACCAGCTCTTTGCCTCACGCTTCTTGTCAATCTTTGATCCACGCAATGATTGCAGTTGTCTGAGTATTTCTGCAGATAACAGGGCTTTGTATGGTACTGGAAGTCAGACATGTACAGATTAAAAAGAAATGGATAAAGTACCGTTCCCTGTGGTGTTCCTGTACTACTAACTATTTGATTAAGAGCTGACCCTTCAGTCTAACAAACTGTGGTCTGTTTGTCAGGTAGTCTTTGATCCAGGTGACTGTTGATGCCTCCACCTGAGTCTTCTGATTTCGTTCACAAAGTAATTATTTGCCTAGTCTTTAAAACTCACAGGGTATATTAATTGCAGATTAAAACTTGTAGTTTTAACCTGATTACTAAAAGATCTGTCTACTATTCTGCCTTCCAATTCTAGGAACCACTAGTTAAATATGCAATTTGGGAGCAGAGCAGTGGCAGCTTAGGTGCCACCCCAACAGCCCAATGACCTTGATTAAGACATAAAATATATCTATCTATATATATATATATATATCTTTATATATATATATAGATATATATATATATATTTTTAAGTGCAAGGTAAATATTTAATCTTTAATGATGAGTAAAGGGTAATTTCCTTTGTTGCCATAGGGCATAAAAATATTTGCACAGTGACTCTCGTTAAAAGTTTTACATGCGCAGTAGCTACTCTGCAATACAAACGTATAGGATGGCCCAGGGTGCAGCTAAGCAGTGAAATGGGGTGACAGGAACTGTTGTCCCAGTTGTTGTGCGGGTGAGTGACAGGCCGAGTCAGGGGAGGGAAGCAAACTTAAAAAGAGAAGCTGGAGGTGAAACTTTTTGACCTTTCCAGTTCCTGGTTTAGCTACCAGGCTTGGCTAACTGCATACAGCGAGGCTAAAGCTGTATTCTGCTTTCCTGCATCCGTTTTATTAAATGTCAGGATCTGATCCATCATGGATAAACACTGGTAGGACAGATTTAAAGTACCTTTTAGAAAAGGCAAAGAAGCATGAACAATATGGGATTCACATGGAAAATAATATAGTGTACTTTTTTTTTTTTAGATGTTTGTTAATTTGCATAGTTGCTCTTAAATAAACATATTCTCATAGAATAGTTTTTATATATTAAAAAATATAAAGCTGACTAATAGGTTCCTCATTATTAAATCAGTGTATTAGTTTTTTAGGTTTGTGATACAATATTAGACCACAAAAAACACAGATTTGCCTTCACAAAACCTCAGAAAGGCAAAATTTATGTACAAAAAGTAAACCTGTACATGAAATTATGTTTTTTTAAAGTGTTTGTATAATGTTTTTTTGTTCGCATTCATATAAATATACTGGTGTGATAACTTTGTATACGTTTAATTGGTTTTTGGTATATGTTTATTTTGAATTACAGCCCCCCCTGGAGAAAACTCCACCAGCCGCCACTGGAGCACAGTGCTCTGTTTGGAACATGTGTCACGTCTTGGTTGTAGTTAAGAGGACCCAAAATGCAGAGGCAGACAGGCTGAGGTGAATTCTTGTAGTTTCAATGAAAAAACACTAATAACAAAGGGAAAATCCAAAAATCCAACTAAAATGTAACTCAGACCAGAACCACAGAGATATCAGGGGAAAACAAGCACAAGAAGCCAGGGAGAGACGAGGTGAGAAGACAACAGCAACGACAGGACCAGCAACAACAAGGAACCAACAAAGAGTGAGAGCAGAGGGAGAGCACATCTAGCTGACAGAGACAAAGGGAGGGCTAACGAGCTGACAAGGAGCAGGTGTGAGAGGAGACAACGAGGGAGCCAAGGGGAAAGGAACACACACACACACACACACACACACACACACAAGAGGGCTACAGAGGACAACAGAAAAACATGAGAACTAACAAATCTAGAAATTACAACAAAAAGGAATTAAACCAATAAAACTAGGGAACATAGAGCAAAGTAAAGCGCAATATAACCAAAACCATGAGAACATGATGAACAATCAGAGCTCTGATATATCAAAATCTGTCTGTTTGTATGTAAATATGTATATAAAGTAAATGCTTAAACTATTTCAAGCGAATCAATTGTAATAGCACAAGTTACTTTGAGTAATAATTCACCTTTTAAAATTTGCTGTATTATTTGTGATCTTGAGATTACACAACATGAGGCATCAAGAGACAAAAATAAGATTGATCCTGTCAGCTGTCTGGGAACTACAATGTCTCTTTTACATATTTTCCATTCATGAGTTCAGTTATGCATAATTCCATAAGGCTCAGCCTCTTCTTAAAGGGGAACACCAATTTTTTTACACTGGGCCCTTGATTTCCCGTTATTACATCATGTTCTACTCACCCATAAGAGTTTTGTGTCATTTGGAGCTGTTCTAAAGATATTCAGTTAGGTTATAGCCAAGTACCGTCTTCCACGCGCCTGACTGGAGTTGTGACAGGCAGCCTAAGCCACAGGCGGCTACGCTCTACCTCTTCCATTCATTCGGCTAGCTAATCTGAATCGTTCAATTCCAGAGCGAGATCATCTGTGGTAGTAGCACTAGACATCTTCCAGGCATGTTAGTAAAACTAGCAGCAGTTCAGCGGACAGGATGAATGAATGGTAGCCGGAGCACGCGGATGACCTCATATACGCGCCGCTTTGTTTTAAAAATATATAAATATAAAAAATATAACTGCGGATGTCTGGGGGACAGTGCTTCGCCTACATGTTATGAATGCTGGCGTACCATAAATGATAAACTATGAACAGTTTAGTGTGTGCCTTCAAGTCGTTTGCCCATAGGAAGACGTTACTTATATATAACCTAACGGAATATCTTCAGAACAGCTCCAAATGACACAAAACTCATATGGGTGAGTAGAACATGATGTAATAATGTAAAATCAGGGGCCCAATGTAAAAAAAAAAACGGCTTTCCCCTTTAAGCTGCAAAATAAAATAAAAACTTGCTATCACACGCAACAGTAATTTCCAACCACTGCTTCTGCTTTAACTTTGGACCACTTCAGCCCTAATCGGACCTGATGGCATCAGGTAGCAAGAAAATTTGGGCCAGGACAGATAAGCTATGGAAATGGCCAAAAAACTGGCTGAGTAGGGTGGAACTGGTCAAAGTAGAACCCACATCTATTCATGGTTACTGGAAGTCAGCTCTAAACAAGTCTGCTGGATCTTAAAAAACATTAACAAAAATATGGATAGCTTTGCTACAGAATAATATAAGATTTTTACCACGATTATTTATCTGCAAATGCATTAGGATTTGCTTTTGATTTTAACAGTCAGGTAGTAAAATGCTGAGTAAAGGTAGAGTTAACTCATATTTTTACACTTCACATTTTATATTCATCTGAAGTTAAACAGTTCTGTGTAACCTGTAATCTAAACTGTGTTAATTCCTGAGGAACCCTCTTATCCCACATTCTGTAAAAGGCAGTCAAGCAAGACTGACCTTTGTCACCCTGGATATTTGACTATGGCCTGGACCTGCAGCAACAGTTGAAATATAATTGTAATTTCAAAGTTTTTAGGGAAAAGCCACATCCACCCTATGGAAAAGTTTAAGGTTTTTTTTGTTTGTTTAAATGGCCTTTCTTCATGTTAAACAAATATATTGCTGATGCATAGTGCCCTGATGTGAGACACCAGGACACAAACTCTTACTCATAGATGTTATCCTATTTGTATCATTACAACCCTTTGCATCTTTATGCATATACCACACCCCTCCACAGACATTATCACATCCTGCCCAAGTACTAACACTGTAGTGAGGCCTAACCTCCCAAAATGCAACATCTCAGAGAAATATCCAGCAATGAGTTATTGAGTCAACACGCACACTAAATGTGCTGAATCTTAGGATGGTGTACCGGTAATTATGAATTTAAAAGAAAATTTGATCTTCTTTGTATGCTCTTTCCATGTGGAGCAAGTTGCTGCAAAGTTAAAGATTCACTCAGTGAATTACTGGCTGTGCATATTGACTTAGTTTATACTCTTTCACGCACTGGTAGCATGAGTAAATAAAACCATGTTGACATGCACCATCCTATTCCCAAAGGGCTGTTTAATGATTGCTGAAGGAATCTTCCTGCATACAAGACTTAATAATTAATCTGCTCATTTTTATTTTATTATTTTTTGCTGGTTCTGACTCTAACATCCACATAAAGAAGAGTTGCTTTCTTTTTAAAATTATTTTTATTACTTCAAAATCCTGTTATACTCATATGCTGCTTAATGTACAAACAACAGAGAGATAAAGGAGGGTGTGAAGGGGTTAAAGTAATTTTATTAAAAGTAAAAAAATGTATTTCTAGTATAACAGACTTTCCCATTGCCACACCCAACCTGCTAGTTCTGAACAGCACAGTCTAGTTTTTTGCTGGAGTACACCATCTAGTGATAAATAAATGTATCACCATAAGCTAAATTTTCAATTTAGTTCACAAGGTATCCAAGTTTCGACATAGTGTAGATGATAAAAAGCTGGAACAGCAGTTTGTCCTCTTTTTGCTACAGTTATTATTATTCTAAACAGTTTCATGGAACTAAGAGGACATTACCGGTACTACCGGTAGGTATATCACCACAGTGCTTTTAAGTTAAAATATTCTGCTAGAAAAATTTACTAAAACGATGCAAGAATGTAAGAAATTCCAAGAATCAAATTTGATAATTTGATTGAACCTGAATACATGATCTTTAGATTCTAGAGAAGGTTTGGTGAATTTGCTTATTTTAATTAGTAACAGAAAAACAGATCAAAAATTGTGTTGCAGTTCCACAGCCTTAACATTTTGAGAGTTGTTTGGAAGGCTACATGTTTAATGTTCATTTCTCTTTACCTGTTTGAAATATTGTCAAATTATCACCATAAATATCAATGCAATTCAGTTTATTTATATAGCGCCAATTCACAACACATGTCATCTCAAGGCACTTTAGGATTCATCAGATCATACAGTCAAACTGATTCAAAATTTTCTAAAGAAAACCCTTGCATTGACTTATTTACACGAAGGCAATCCCTCACACTAAGCATGCTTGTAGCAAAAATGGAGAGAAAAAACTCCCTTTTAACAGAAAGAAACCTCCAGCAGAACCAGGCTCAGTGTGAGTGGCCATCTGCCGATGCCGACTGTAGTTCAAGGAGACAGAAGCAGACATACAGAAAGAAGCAGAGATATAAAAGCCAACTGTAAACCAGCTCCACTGGCGGCCCTGTCCAGGAAACACACAGCCAGGCAGACAAGCTCTGAGCCAGCTCCCATGGCAGAGGACGAAAAGAGCACATACAGTCACATTCAGAGAAACAGGAATACACTTAAAAACAGGCCGGTCTCGAACATCTATAAACAAAGGTGTTGATGGCAGCAGCACAGCTGATATTTCTCTCCAGGATGGTGTCACAGCCAAACAGGAACAGACTAGATGAAGCTACTGTGAGAAAAAGCAGAGAGCATATCGCTAGAGATTGAACTAACAAATTCTGCAGAGTGGGAGAATAGAGAATGAAAGAATGAAACAGAATGAAACTGCATGAAAAAGGTGTCCCTATGTCTTCCAGCAGTCTAAGCCTATAGTAGGATAACTAAAGAGATAGCTCAGGATAACTATAATCTTTATCAAAAAGGAAAGTTTTAAGCCTACCCTTAAAAGTAGACAACAACTGATAGTTGGTTCCACAGGAGAGGAGCCTGATAACCAAAAGATCAAATATGATCTGTCTTTTTAATTTTGATTAGAACTCTGGCTGCAGCATTTTGGATCAGTTGAAGGCTAAAGAGTATATCAGTATACTGTAGTGGGATTATATGTAATAGATGCAGTGCAACCAATTTCCAGT
>NW_015150763.1:612161-617750 GCF_000732505.1 Cyprinodon variegatus | reverse complement strand
ATCTGGCCAGAAAACCCAATGTCAAATGTTTATTGGATTCAGTTAAAAATTAAACAAATTGCAAGGACTTAAAATTTCCATCTCACCTTGCTCTGGTACCATTGTTCGAGTTCCCTACGATTTTTGGCAATAACTCCCTCGTAGTGTTCCCTGATATCTTCCATGACCTTGTTTAGGTCTATGGAAGGAGGGGCATCACACTCCACGGAAATGCCGCCAGCCTTCGAGTTCCTGTGCATGCTCATTTCCTGTAGTCACATAAGGGGAATGGTTCAATCTGTTAATGCAAGAATTTTTATTAAACTTTCATTTAGTTTTTTGAATGAGTAATGTCTTGCTGTGCTGTATAGGTGTATGTTTTTGTGTCTCTGTTAGTCAAACTGAAGCAATGGGCCAATGTAGCAAGGAAACAAGACTTTTTGAATGTAAAGAGATAGGATGACAGGACAGTAAATAACCAAATGAGGCGCAAGTGTTCTTTTAAATATATAGTATCATAATTTTCTGTGGTTCTATACAAGGCTATTTGTAATATCTTTTTTACATGACAGCAGACATTTTACTCTTTAGCTTTGTAACAGCTCAATTCAATTCAGTTTATTTGTATAGCGCCAAATTCACAACACAAGTCATCTCAAGGCACTTTACAGTTCAACCTGATCATACATTCAAATTGATACAAAGTGTTCTTTCTAAGGAAAACCACTTGATTGCATTGACTCATTGATTCAAATACAGTCCCTCACAGTTCTAATTGTGTACTGTCTCTTTAAGATTCTGGTATAAGGGTCTGGTATTGCTACGCACCACTGCTTCTCTGTAAAAAGCGCGGGAGACGTGATGCAGAGAGATACATGTAATCAGACGGACATATAAATTACCTAGTTTCTTTGTAAATTTTACGGGTTGTTTGGACTCTGCTCATATGTCATGTGTGGGAATATAGCAGCCGTTAACAGGGCTTTTGTAAGGTTGGTGAAGAGTGTGTTTTATTAAAGGACAACACCATAGAAAGCGTTATAGTTTGTTATTGTAAATGATCGCTAACAATGATTATGATGATTTTGAACCCAGTTTTATTCATCATCAAAAATTATTTTTTTGGCTCTCTGAAGATTTGATTTTCTCTGCTGCCTTACCTCCTCGTGGTTCTTCTTAAGCATGATGAGCTCATCCTTCAGTGACTCGTACTGACCCTCCATATCCATTTTTACCAGATTAAGATCATCAAAGACCTTCTTCAATCCAGCGATGTCAGCCTCCACAGCCTGCTTCATGCTCAGCTCGTACTCGTACCTGAGAAGATTTGTNATGCGAACAATATGAAAAAAATCTGTATATGCATTTAACAAATACACATGCAATGTTTTTTCAACTGCAGGATCTTTATTGAATTTACTGACTCTTCTGATTTATTTTCACTTGATCTGATTCACATCAACATCAACACTCTTGGAGGAGTCCACCTTTTTTCCATTCACATAGATCTCTTCCACAGTGATGGTCTTTGTAACCACTAAAAAAGGAAAACAAATGGATTTATAATAACTTGTTTTTCTACAAAGGGGAAATATTTTATTGATGTTAAAAAATAAAAATGTGTCTTACCTTGCCTTGAGCTTTCACTGGAATTGCTGAAAAGAGAAAAGTTATAGGTTAGTTATATATTTTACTCGTAATGTTCTCATTATTTCGTCTGCTTGTTTATACATCTTGACCAGCTCTCACCTGGCAATCTCCCCTTCTAGCAGCCTCCTGTACTCTACAATCTCTGCCTCCAGACGGGTCTTGAGATCCAGAAGCGTGCCGTACTTCAGTTGCATTTCAGTGATGCTGTTGGTGATATTTAAAATCTGAGCCTCCCAGCCTTTGATCACGGCCTGGTGACCTGCTAGCTGGGCTGCATAGCGTTCGTTAGTCTCTCGCACAGTTGCTTCCAGAGAATATTTCTGTTTTGGAGGATGAAAGGGTTTTGCTTTGTGTTTTGAGGGGTTTATTTTTTCATTTTTGTAAAAAAAAAAAACACAAATAAGTGAGAGGTAAGACATACCATACTCGAATGGGACTGAAGCTCAATTTTAAGTCTCTGCAAGGTACTTTTCAGTTCTTTAATCTCAAGGCGGGATGCCCCAAGGCTGGATGAATTGTCCTCTGCAACCTTCTCCACCACCGTTATCTGGCCAGAAAACCCAATGTCAAATGTTTATTGGATTCAGTTAAAAATTAAACAAATTGCAAGGACTTAAAATTTCCATCTCACCTTGCTCTGGTACCATTGTTCGAGTTCCCTACGATTCTTGGCAATAACTCCCTCGTAGTGTTCCCTGATCTCTTCCATGACCTTGTTTAGGTCTATGGAAGGAGGGGCATCACACTCCACGGAAATGCCGCCAGCCTTCGAGTTCCTGTGCATGCTCATTTCCTGTAGTCACATAAGGGGAATGGTTCAATCCGTTAATGCAAGAATTTTTAGTAAACTTTCATTTCTTTTTTTGAATGACTAATGTCTTGCTGTGCTGTATAGGGAGTGTTCATAAGGTTTTGATGTTTTTGTTTCTATTTTGAACGCATCTGTCCTATAATAGCTTATGAAACTTGGCCACCGGGTAACAACTAATCAGACTCCACTTTTCTCTCCAGTTAAATTATCGTTTGTTCACAGGTAACACTCAGGAGACTACAGCAACATTTTTTTCTGTCTAAGTATGGACTTTCACATCTTCTTTCCAGAAGGGTTCATGCGTCCATGGGACTATATTCTTGCTCTTTCATTGTCTGGTTAATTGAAGAAATAGTGACTTACTGAGTTCCCTGTTTTAAACTGTTTAATTAGTTTGTTTTTGACAGATTAATAATTATTTTCATTATATCTATCCTTGAAAATTTGTTGATGTAGCTTAATTGCTTCTATTTTGGTCACTTTATGTTACCTAAGCTGTTCTTGTGATGCATTTAAAGACCATTGGAAAGTTTAAATTTCCTGTTATTTCCCCCTGTATCCAATGGGGCGTTTAAGTACTGTTGGAATTTACTGTATTTGTAATTAAGAGAGATAGCCATGTTTTCTCTTTATTTGACCCTTAAGTTTATAGACTGTTTTATGTTTTTGTGTCTGTGCTAGATAAAATGAAGCAATAGGCCAATATATCAAGGAAAATAGGCTTTGGAATGTAAAAAGATGTACTGTAATGACAGCAAAGTGAAAAACCAAATATGGCGGAAGTGTTCTTATGACTATAAAATAGCATAATTTCTGTGGTTCTTTAGAAGACTCTTTATATCATCTTTTTTGATGACAGCAGAAAACTATGATTAGGATGATTTTGAACTCAGTTTTTTTTTATTACCAAAGAGTATTTTTTGGCTCTCTGCAGACTTGGTATGGACAAACAGGACTTTTTTCAGGGTCTCTTGATTTTCTCTGCTGCCTTACCTCCTCGTGGTTCTTCTTAAGCATGATGAGTTCATCCTTCAGTGACTCGTACTGACTCTCCAAATCCATTTTTACCAGATTAAGATCATCAAAGATCTTCTTCAATCCAGCGATGTCAGCCTCCACAGCCTGCTTCATGCTCAGCTCGTTCTCGTACCTGAGAAGATTTGTCAAGAGAAGGTAGAACAGGTCGGAGACTCTTAAAGGGCCCNACCTTGCTCTGGTACCATTGTTCGAGTTCCCTACGATTCTTGGCAATAACTCCCTCGTAGTGTTCCCTGATCTCTTCCATGACCTTGTTTAGGTCTATGGAAGGAGGGCCATCAAACTCCACGGAAATGCCGCCAGCCTTCGAGTTCCTGTGCATGCTCATTTCCTGTAGTCACATAAGGGGAATGGTTCAATCCGTTAATGCAAGAATTTTTAGTAAACTTTCATTTCTTTTTTTGAATGACTAATGTCTTGCTGTGCTGTATAGGGAGTGTTCATAAGGTTTTGATGTTTTTGTTTCTATTTTGAACGCATCTGTCCTATAATAGCTTATGAAACTTGGCCACCGGGTAACAACTAATCAGACTCCACTTTTCTCTCCAGTTAAATTATCGTTTGTTCACAGGTAACACTCAGGAGACTACAGCAACATTTTTTTCTGTCTAAGTATGGACTTTCACATCTTCTTTCCAGAAGGGTTCATGCGTCCATGGGACTATATTCTTGCTCTTTCATTGTCTGGTTAATTGAAGAAATAGTGACTTACTGAGTTCCCTGTTTTAAACTGTTTAATTAGTTTGTTTTTGACAGATTAATAATTATTTTCATTATATCTATCCTTGAAAATTTGTTGATGTAGCTTAATTGCTTCTATTTTGGTCACTTTATGTTACCTAAGCTGTTCTTGTGATGCATTTAAAGACCATTGGAAAGTTTAAATTTCCTGTTATTTCCCCCTGTATCCAATGGGGCGTTTAAGTACTGTTGGAATTTACTGTATTTGTAATTAAGAGAGATAGCCATGTTTTCTCTTTATTTGACCCTTAAGTTTATAGACTGTTTTATGTTTTTGTGTCTGTGCTAGATAAAATGAAGCAATAGGCCAATATATCAAGGAAAATAGGCTTTGGAATGTAAAAAGATGTACTGTAATGACAGCAAAGTGAAAAACCAAATATGGCGGAAGTGTTCTTATGACTATAAAATAGCATAATTTCTGTGGTTCTTTAGAAGACTCTTTATATCATCTTTTTTGATGACAGCAGAAAACTATGATTAGGATGATTTTGAACTCAGTTTTTTTTTATTACCAAAGAGTATTTTTTGGCTCTCTGCAGACTTGGTATGGACAAACAGGACTTTTTTCAGGGTCTCTTGATTTTCTCTGCTGCCTTACCTCCTCGTGGTTCTTCTTAAGCATGATGAGTTCATCCTTCAGTGACTCGTACTGACTCTCCAAATCCATTTTTACCAGATTAAGATCATCAAAGATCTTCTTCAATCCAGCGATGTCAGCCTCCACAGCCTGCTTCATGCTCAGCTCGTTCTCGTACCTGAGAAGATTTGTCAAGAGAAGGTAGAACAGGTCGGAGACTCTTAAAGGGCCCTTTGAGAGCTTGAGAAAAAAGATAAAATAGATACCAAGGAGCAAATACTAAGATAATTCACTCACTTTGTTTTAAAATCATCAGCAGCCAGTTTTGAATTGTCAATCTCCAAGTAGAGCTTGGCATTGAATGTAGTAGCATCTCGGATCTGAAGAAGAAAGACAAATTTGTAAAAAAAAAATAATAAAAATAAAAAACTATTGTTTTGGATTTCTTTTTACATATTATGGTTAAACGGCAATTAATAGAAAATGTGTACATTTCTAAATGAATCATGTTAAAAACATTCACCCTTGTTAGAAGTAACCTTTTGAGTCTTTTCCCTCCTACCTTATTCTGCAGGTCAGCGATGGTGGCGAAGTAGCTGCTGTAATCACGGGTGATCACAGTTTTACTTGAGTACCATTCTTTGATCTGCTTTTCGAGTCGCTCATTCTCCTTTTCCATTGAATGGACTTTCTGAATGTAGGAGGCCAGACGGTCATTCAAATTCTGGAGCATGAACTTCTCGTTGGCATCAACATGGAGGTCAAGTCCATCAGTGAGACCGAAGCCATT
>NW_015150763.1:606012-610454 GCF_000732505.1 Cyprinodon variegatus | reverse complement strand
TCATAAATCGTTTTAAATATAGCACAGAGAAATTTAGGGAGAGCTGCAGATTTAAAGGTGAAACAGATTTACTAGGACATGCAACACGCAATAAAATATATCTCCAAGCTTACCAGAAAGTTTACAAGAAAAAAATATGCATACTATATTTAAAATGCAGCATATCCATATCTTTCTGTCTGGATGGATGGAATTAAAATTGTATTTCTAGAGATGCATGATATATCAGTTTTGGCATTGGAATCGGCTGTTATTCGTTATGAAAGCGTTCTGGTTGAGTAACTGTAGGTTCATCACCCACCACCCAAGTGTTCAAACCAACTTTCATCACATAGTTACACCCTTGCTCAACAGGCTCTACCGGTGTGAGTTTACCCCCAACTACAATGTAGTTTGCCTCCATTAGTGTGTGAGTGAACGTTTGAATGACTGAATGTAGTATAAAGACTTTGGTCAAGTCCTTTGACTTTACCTTAGTGATGACCGTGTTTCCAATTTCACCATCAAATTGAAGACTTGGTCCTGAGGAGCTTTACTGCTAAGGGCTAGGTTTAGGGCTAAGGAGTGAATTGAGTTTAGCTCAGGGTTAGGGTGAGCTATACATTGGTAATGGGTAGGTTTTTAGCCATTAAATTTTTTTCTCCCTCGATTTATTGAAACATAGCCTTGCACAAAGAAAAGTGAGATTTTTATGAAGCTGACCTTCAGTTCTGCAGTAGCAGCTTCTCTAAGTAGCTCTTTCTCAACAGTGGCTGAGGCACAACCTAGTTAGAATGTTTTGCTGTTCACACTTTGTTATTTCATAAGCGCTTCTGTCGTTAAACTGATGAACAGGGTGAGACCAGAAAAGAAGCCCAAGGAATGTTTCTTTTGATTTTTTTTTTTTTTCATTTTCCATTCTACCAATGCAGCAGTGGGACATGTGGGCAAATCAGTCAGTGAGTTTATCAATATTATGAATTAAAATCTCTTAAATTATGTTCATTGTGATTATTTTTATCATAAAAGAACAATAAAACAAACTAGAGCTTTTAGAAATTGTTGTGGATCAAATGTCAATGATGTAAACAGGAGTGTTACAATCTCTGTGATGTGACTGGAACTACGACGCTGTGAAGACACACCCCTCCGTAGTTTTTTAAGTTTTAAAAACACTAGCTTCCCGTATTAGCGTCCTATTTTCCAGGTGGCTTTGTGCCACTAAAAGGCTAGGCAGAGTTTACAGGACAAACTCTGTCCTGTAGCTTTCAGGCCTCAAAAGGGGGGGCACAGGCCATTTTTTTAGCTGAATGTCACCAAACACCTTCTTGACAACAGTCCCTGTTCTTTGGGCAAACAAGACTGCCCCCTGCCTTCCATACAGAGGTGCTGAACGTAGTGTTTTCTTTTACATTCATTTCAAACCACATTGAACACAATGTTTTATGATCCCGCCTGCTGAAGCAGATGAGAAATTCTCTAGTTCTGGCTTACCCACGGAACAGCCGGGCCCAATTGCTGTCTGCCGCTTGAAACTGCCAACCAGTGCCACACTGGTCCTGTCGCTGCTGAAGAACTGTAAAACCACTAGATTGTGACCTATTGGTTCGGCTACAGCTTGAAACTGTGATGGCGCCATCTGAGCGCTGCTACAATGCTATACACTGTCTTAAGGGGACCCCCCTCTTACAAGGCTACTGCAAGTGGCAAAATTAAATCGTGCAAAGTTCAATTTTGTTGTTTGCATCAGAACAACTCAAATCTCTTCAAGAGCTCATCAAGAGACTGTGCTTCCACGGAACCAAATCATCCAAAAAGGGTCGGACTCCAGAACAGATTCAAATCCCCATCCCCTCCATTCCACTGAGCCAACAAGTAAACATCTTTTCCCCATTTTCATCTGATGCTTAATAAATACTCTGCTTGGGTAAAATATATAGATAGGCTGGATATGTTATATGTCTTGTTTTTTTTTTTTTCTAAAAGAAGGTTTCTGATTCAACTGCTGATGGTTTTTAGACAAGAGTTCTGAACTGAAGGCCACTGCTCACTGAGCCTGAAAGAACAATCCATGCTGTATGTTACTGTCTGCTTAATTCCTCTTTTTCAGATGTTTGAAGAGTTAGGCAACTATGGCTACCTCTTTGCCGGTCCAGTAGCAGGAGCCATGTTGTGAGTCCCATAACTGTTTTGTTCTAGCTGGCCCCAGAACCTCATATCTTGTACAACAGAAATAATCCATTCTTTCCAGTGTCAGTGTCACCATATTTGAATGCATCACTGAGTTTTCTTTCATTGTAAAACCTTGAACAGAATCTTTTAACCCCTTTTTTCACTTTTTGTATGCTTTTATTTACTCTTGCTCATTTTCAGTAGTGTTTAGTGTTTGTGTAGTTATTAGATAGTTATTATTATACAATAATGTTGTGTGATTTTTAGCTAATTGATTGATTGACTTTATTGATCTCACAGTTGAGAAATGTACTCCTTACATCAGCACAAATAGTCAAAGAAGAAGAATGTGCCAAAGGAAGAAAAAGGTGCATGGGATATATACAGTTTACACAGTGCATCCACATATGACAACTTTCTTCATTTATGGCAGGATCACTATACAGGGTTATTGCACAGGGTGTTTACATGGGTATTTATATAGATGGATATTTATATTTGTATATATAGTTATTACACTGGGTGTCAAATATAGAGAAATAGGTTTTGCAAAGAGTAAATTGCATATTATAAAATTGCACAGTTTATTGCCCTTGTAGTGTGGCATTGTAGAGTCTGGTTGGAGCAGGGTGTAAAAGTCTTTTACTAAAGCAGCTGCTCAGCTTCTCTACAGTCTGATGCAGAGGGTGGAAGGTGTTTTCTACAATGGAAGTATACTTGCACAGCACCCTCCTCTCAGCCACTTCCTCCACTGAGCCCAGACAGTAGCCTAGGACAGTCTCTTTCTGTCCCGCTCTGCACTGCCAGGGGCCCACTTGACAACAGTAAACTAATCTGCTGCCAGTTCTTCAGCCTTCAAGGCTTCATCAGGAATGATCTGGGCAGTGTTGTCCACGTCTTGTCGGCAGCCGTACGGCTGGAATCCACCTCTTCCTTTGGTCACGGACTGAACTTTAAGACCAGAGGTTTACTTAATAAGATTATCTAACTAAATTTAAAATGTTTCTAACTGTAACATCTAAAATTGTAATCTATAACCATTTTTTTATTATCTGCAAGTGGTAAAACAATGATTAACCATTAAACAGGCTTAGATCAGATGCAACTGGACTTNTTGTTATCCTGATTCTGAGTTGTTTTCTGTTTTTGGATTTTTGGAGGGTTTTTTGCCTTGCCCCTCTCTGTTCTGTTTGCTGTGATTTTTTCACTGTTCTCCTGGATCCTGCTGGTTGCCGAACCTGGACTGTTTCTCTGACCTCGGCTTGGATTCTCCTTAAGGACACTGTTGCCCCCTCGGCGTCAGCTAACATCAGCTAATCATCTTTTGGTGCACAGGGAACGGCTACGGCTGCGAACCATCTCCCTTTCGTCAGTACTCGGACTGGACTCTGAACCAGGTCAGTGACTTAGCTCCTTGTCATGTTAATTCCCATTTTTAGTCACTGACCTGTGCTTTCTACCTCTGCAGTTTATGCAGTTATCCACCCCGCTGATGATCAGCTGCTCGCCGAGTAATTGGTTCTAAATAAAGCTTGTTCTAAACCGTCTTGAACTGTCTGTCTGATCATTGGGTCCAAGTTTCTGAGGTCATTACAGCTTTCTCTATTCAAATGTCTGGATCAGCAGTGAGTTTGAGTCTTATATAGACAAGGCCTTGTATTGCTTGGAAACATGCAAATGGTAACCGATGAGTGGGTCATTTGGTTCCATTGTTAGCCTGTAATATCTGAAACCTGTCTATGGTTCTAAAGGTCGGTCATTATTGCCATTAAGGGGGGGATTGTCTCCTGTAATACCTGAAACCTGTTTATGATTGTTAAGGGTCGGTCGTAAGGGGGGTAATGTTCACCGGCTGGAGTGGGGAGGTGCTATGTTCCTCTGTGATGGGGTGGGGGGTGTGGTGATATCTGGAAGGGATCATCTCCATAACTGAATTGTACGTTTTTGGAAGCTGGAATCTGAGTCCACGCCCTCTGTTTAAAGTTGTTTTTTCTCTCTTAACATAGATGGCTTCCTTCACGCCCCTCTCAAACCACCTATTTTCTTAATCCAGAATGTGAACATTCTGGTCCTCAAAAGAATGTCCTTTGTCCACAAGGTGTAGGTGTACTGTGGAGTCTTGTCCAGAGGAGGCTGCTCTTCTGTGTTGGGCCATGTGTCTGTGGAGAGGTTGTTTGGTTTCTCCAATATAAAGATCAGAGCATTCCTCACTGCACTGAACAGCATATACCACTCCGCTCATATTCGGTCTGGGGGTTTTATCTTTAGGATGCACTAGCCTCTGTTTAAGG
>NW_015150763.1:599240-604066 GCF_000732505.1 Cyprinodon variegatus | reverse complement strand
AATTCCAGTAAGTTCTTACAGTTATCTGGGAATCTTCATGAAATGGGAAAAAAGTAAATAAGGGGATCATTAGATCCATCTGATCCAGCTCTGTTTCAGCTCCTAATAAAAAGCACTAACTCAAAGTAGAAAAAAATGTGCAATCGTTATCTCTTAAGCCTTAAGGTCCCTTCAATCATGTCTTATCGTGACAAACTTTTAACAGCACTTTCCACCTGTCTTTTTTAAACGCTAAAGGAAACAAAATGTTGCTCTACCTGAATCTTCTTAAGTACAAGAAAACCGTCAGGAGTTCTTTAAATTCAGTGTCAGTCGTTTTAAAAAAATTAAAAGGCTTAATTAAAGTTAACTCAGAAGCTCAGATACTGTATCAGAAAATTAACTAGTTAGCATTTAAGGTATTTATACACGCTCCTTTATTATCCAAAATGTTGATTAATTCAATGTCTTTCCTATTATCATAGCCTTAAACACATCTCTTATTTCCAACAGATATGACTGTTTAATAATTAAATGGTTAGTCAAGTGATCAATTAAAGAAATGTACTGAATATATCAAATCAATCTACACTTATCTACACTATTTTAGCATGTGTGGTGGAACCAGTGAGTCAGTCAGTTAGTTAGTGCATGGGCGTAGGTTTGCATAGGGACTGTGGAGTAGATAGCTCTGACGGGTTGGACTGTAAGGGGCTACAACATCTTTATCAGCTGTTACTTCTTTGGAGTGTCGGCCAGAACACAACTTAAAGCCAGGTTAAATAATCAGGTATCTCTACCGTCTCTGTCATACACTGAGACAAGCTACCCTCTGCTGGCAAACATCAGCAAATTCTAACAATAAACCAAACCCTGTATAAAGGCACAACACAAACACAGCCTCTTGTACAGGGACCTGTCCCTACCAAAATTTTGGACTGACCTACTTGTCCCTACCAACAGTTTTATGTGAATAACATGTTTGTAACATAGGAATTTGGGGTTTTTCATAAGCTGTATGACAAAATCATCCGTATTAAGACAATAAAAGGCCTGAAATATTTCAGTAAGTGTGCAATGAATCTAAAATATATGAATGTTCAAGTTTTATCATTACATTATGGAAAATAATTAACTTTATCACAATATGCTAATATTTTGATAATGAGCTGTATACCATCGCACAACAAAATAACCCATGCGTGAGAAACTGCCGCGCCAAGAGTAGAAAATCACTCTCCTCGTGTCTAAATGTCACACCATTTAGACCAGTGTTTTTCAATCCTGGTCCTCAAGGCACCCTGCCCTGCATGTTTTAGATGTTTCTCAGTTTTCACACACCTGTTATCAATTGATAGCAGATCATCAGGCTTTGCTGAACTGCAATCATCTAAATCAGGTGTGTGAAGCTCAGAAACATCCAAAACATGCAGAGCAGTGTGCCTTGAGGACCAAGGTTGAAAAACACCCATTTAGACAGCCTATGCCTGACGTCCCAGAATTTTCTAAAACGTCGGCATATGCTGAACTTTCTATGTATTTTATTTTTTATTTTGGGCATATGCATAGCGTATTCATAACAATTCCAGAGGGTATGTCCAACGACAGCCTAACTTATGCATAACGCCCGGCAGCGTAATGCCCATGAAATGTTACAAGCCAGTGTCCTGAGGAGTAATGTGCCAGGAGGCGCCAAGCCTGAATAAAAAGATGTCTTTAATCGTGGTATTAACCTAGCTGCTGTTTACCACCTGCCAATAAAAAAAAAAAAAAAAAACTAGAAATAAGAAGAAAAAAGAAAGGCAAGGTTTGCAGTCGCAGCAGATCGGGGTCATGTCTGCTAGGAAGTTTGTTGCTCGTGGCCATGGGCGTGAACACAGGGAGGATCCATCACACTCACCTTCTCTCTCACCCCATGATGGGGATGAAGTCTGGAGGAGAATTGAAGATTTCCTCCTGACAACCCCATTTTATACGAAAACGCTGGCGATGCTCCATTATACCGTAGCTGTATGTAGAAACACGTTCAGTGGTCCTCTGGAACACATCAGATACGTTAGTGTGGGCCACTATTAAAATAAACATAACTTAATCAGAAGGAGTTTGTTGGTATTATGAGGCCAACATGATGTTTAATCATTTTTAATAAAATTTCATCATTTATATAGGAAAAGCATTTTAGATGTAAATTTGACATCCTTGTTCATATTTCAGATTAGATATAAAAATAAAAATTAAGCCCATGAAAACAAAATCGATAAACGGAAGTTGATAAACTCTAAAAATTTAAATAAAGATTATTTTAGTGCAACCCAGATTCGTATATCATATGATGATTGGAATTACTTATTCAGAATATTCAATAAAACAACATGTAACATGAGAATATTTAACATAAAAAATGAATTTACAACATATCAAGGGTGGTATATTCTACAAATCCAGTACTCAGGGCCGTATCTACCATTGGGGATACCTATTTTTCTTAGCCAGAAAGGGCAACCTTGTTCTCTGACAGCCACCAGAGGGCAGGAGGGGTCATATACCCAGGGCAGCAACACCCGCACCCCCGGGAACCTCAACAGACCCCAGAGACTGCCCATCCACTGACCAAGCGGTGTGTGTGGTTTAGTACTCACTGCACGCACCCCTGGACTGTGTCCCCGGTCCCATCCTCCCCCAGACCCTGCCGAAACCACCCCGACAGGGGGAGATGCGCACACAACCCACCCAGCCCCAACACCCATCACCACACCCATTTGGGGACAACCACAGCAAGCTAACCCCCCACCACCACCACCACCACCCCCCTAAACTGCACAGGATTTGTGATTCGAGTTGCTTTACCATATATTTATTGTGAATTGCAAACTTGAGTTGTTGGTATTCGAAAAATGTGTTACTGTTTGTTTCATATAGTGTAACTGTGTCAAATGAAATGAATTCCCCATCCTAAACTATGTGTTCTACATGCTTTATCCTTTGTTATATACCATAAAATTGGGCATTTTTTGGTTTTGCAGGATGTCAAGGTTGTTCCAGATGGGTGTTAAATTGCAAGGAAAGACTGAAGATTTGGGTATTTTAAATATTATATTATTAAAAATATTATTAAAAAAATAATGCAACAGTTTGCATTCGCTTAATCATATTTAGTTACTTTAACACAAGTGTTTTATGTCCTACCTTGCCAACATGAAACAATTGTGTTAAAGTAACTAAATATGATTAAGTAAATGCCAAAAACGGTTGCTCCCACCAAGCTGTCAGAGAGGAGTTGATGTTGATGCTTTTAAAACATTTTTGATGTTTAATGCTCGGACTGCTAAATAACTGGTAATTCAGAAATTTCCAGATTGTCACAGAATGTTTGTTCAATGTCCATCCATTCTTTCTCTCCATGGTTACTTTTAAACCAACGTGTGATATACTGCAGCCTATTGGCTAAGAAATAGTCCTGGAAGTTTGGTAACTCTAAGCCACCACAATCTTTGGCTTTTTGCATAGTTTTCAAGCATATTCCTGGGGGTATTTTTTTCCATAGAAATTTAGAAATACAAGAATCTAATGACTCAAATAAAGCAGAGGATGGTCTTGTCCGGATAATCGAGAACAGGTAATTTACTCAGAAAGGACCATTCTTTTTAAGTTCTGACTTTTGACCTCAGTATTTTTGGCCCCTGCGTACTGCCCTGCCAGCACTGTCGAGCTCTGACATTTTATTACCATAATTTACGAGGTCCAACAATAAAAATGTTGGACCTTGCGGGGGCGCCCACCTAGCATAGTTGAGGTCTTCATCCAAAGTTGTACCGACAACTATGGCTAAGGGTGAAGAGGCACCTTCCACTTCACTGACAGAATCTTATCCGATGGGGATTGGGAGCAGAGCGAGCATTGACGTTAGGCTTAACTGTAACGGGGTAGCATCTCAAACAGTAGCTGAACTGCTGGCTAATGTTACTTCATGAGGACGTTTGTAATTAGGAAATAACAGTGTTGATTGACTAGCTCGCTTCATATTACCGATTAGTTGCAAATCCAAAAGGCAAATCATTTAGAATAAACTTGTAAATGTTATTTGATATGTGAGCAATATCAACCTCAGCAAAAACCTTCTCTGCCTCTGATTGGCTGACTGGTTGTCATGCCTAAAGTTAACCAATGTAAAAGCAGTGAGTACTAGCAAATTGAAAGCACTTCACCATCCTTGGAAAAAATGGGAAATTTGGGTTGGAGTTTCTGCTTATTAGTGCAGAACACAGGGGATTTAGAAGTGAGTATACACAATGCTGATGGAAAAATAAGTGGGTATACGCCATATACCGGTGTAACCCTGGGCTACACTAATGGCCTTATGCATACATGTGATTACTTTTAAATTTTGCACAAAGGTTCTGCTTGTTTTTTTGTTTTTTTTTGCTTGTTTTCTTTAGTCACCTGGGGTATTGCTATTAGCTTTCACTATGGCGCTCTAAAGAGTGATAAAGCTGTTGAGGTGACTGGTATTTATCCTTAATGTGGCCATCAATATACACTGGTTTTCACCAGTTTGCATTATAAATATAAAAAAATATATTTTACAAGGGTTTTATGTCTTTAACAAATACACATGCAACATTAATTTAACTGCAGGATCTTTATTGAATTTGTTGACTCTTTTGATTTCTTTTTACTTCATTTGATTCACATCCACACCAACACTCTTGGAGGAGTCCACCTTTTTTCCATTCACGTAGGTCTCTTCCACAGTGATGGTCTTTGTAACCACTAAAAAAGGGGGGGGAAATTTATTTATTATTTATTTATTTCTACTTCTTGTATTTCTATTTTTAAAAATAAAAAAT
>NW_015150763.1:594829-596959 GCF_000732505.1 Cyprinodon variegatus | reverse complement strand
TGATCTGCTTTTCGAGTCGCTCATTCTCCTTTTCCATTGAATGGACCTTCTGAATGTAGGAGGCCAGACGGTCATTCAAATTCTGGAGCATGAACTTCTCGTTGGCATCAACATGGAGGTCAAGTCCATCAGTGAGACCGAAGCCATTTAAATATTGTGAGCCACCGATCTGGGATGTGGAGATACGGGTGTCACGACCCCCCGCTCCACCGTAGACACTCAGAGTTTGGCGGATGGACCCCTGTCTGTAGGATCTGGAGGTAAAAGACATCCTGGAGAGTCTGGATCTGGACGAGTCAGGATCTGAGCGAGTCAGGAGAACTGGAGATGATCTGCAGTACAAAACATCGGCAGGTGCTCTTGTTTTATAGTGAACACCTGCAGTAAAGGTGGGAGGTGTTAAAAGAATGAATGCAAAAAATAAATAACTCTTTACATTGCAAACTGTTAATCATCTTGGGTGTGGAGGCAAATGGTTTGGGGGCTGATTCCTATCTTCTCTAGTCAAACTTGTGATTCCACATTGTTTTTCAGCATTACTGAAGGGCTGTCATGAGATGAGAACTATTAAAAAAAATTTATTTCAAATAAAAAAAAGTTATGCAAAACTAAAGTAGCCACTTTTCATATTGTTAATGATAGATTAGATTTGGTAGTTTATCCAAGACCAGAAAAAAAAATAAAAAATTGCGTATTCAACTATTAAACCTTTTTTAAAGGGTAGAAAAGTTTCACATATGGTGCATTTTTTTCACCAGAAAGCAAATCTAGATGAAAATAACGTACAATTTATAAATATCCAGTTTGGACAAAGGTAGGTATGTCAAAAAACATTTTTAATCCCATTTTCAGCTGTTTGCTTTAAATGCTTTGCCTTATCATGCACTGCAAATAACTATCTATGTATGTATATGTATATATATATACAGTATGTGTGTGTGTGTGTGGATGCACTGTTTATATATATTTTGACTATTGTGTCTCCTCTGTATTAAAGTTTAACTTATCTTATTTATAAAGCACTTTTTTCAAGTCATTTTTGTGGAGACCTACATAGATCATCACTCTATCATCATTCTATCATTCTATCATCATTCTATCATCATTCTACAATTCACAATTCTCTATAATTCTCTGATTCAACCCAAAAGGACAAAGTGAAGTTTTACATCAGTCACGTTTTTGAACGTTAGTGCCGACTTAAGGAATGAAATGGACTTAAAACTGGATGCTTAGGTCGATGCTTCCTTTTTTAGCTTTTAAGTTAAATATCTGGTTTGGTTATCATTAGCAATTGGAAACCTTTGCAACTTGCTGGCAGTACAGAACAGGTGTGGCCAGGTGCACCACCTACTGCCCAGAAGGTGTTACACTTGTAGCCATCACCTTTACCCGACGCCCTTTCTGGATAAAATAGTCTAAACCTCTGAAAGAATTTTATTTCTAAAACTTTTTATTTTATTAAATCTATTATCAGTTTGTCACATTTGTAACTCAACAGCACAGGCGTAACTTTCTGAAGGACTGGTGTGGACATGTCCCCCACCAATATTTTCTGCTTTTTTCTCCTTTCCGCTCATTTACTTTAGCAAAAAGTAACAGAGGTTTGGTGTAGCTATCTGTCTGAGTCAGTGTTTTTTTTTCCTCTCTCCTGCTGCTCTCGTGTCCCGCATCTCGTGTAGCATCATCCGATCTGTCAATTTCAGACATCTGATTTTCGGTGGCATTTCACTGCGTACAGATTCGCTACATGGTTGGAGGAGAGACACACAGCAGTACTCAGTGAATATTAACTGGCAGCTATTTCGATGAAATAACAGGGATCATGCCAGCAAAAAAATCTGTTTGTTAGACATACAGAGTTTTTTCAGCTAAAAGTGGCAACAGAATGTAAATTTATACAAGTTA
Source organism: Cyprinodon variegatus (assembly GCF_000732505.1). Taxonomy (NCBI): domain Eukaryota; kingdom Metazoa; phylum Chordata; class Actinopteri; order Cyprinodontiformes; family Cyprinodontidae; genus Cyprinodon; species Cyprinodon variegatus. Next base: position 595,051 of record NW_015150763.1, on the reverse strand, counting down.
GTAATATAATGCAAGAAGCTTGAGAAAACACAGCGTGTTCTTCTTTACTAACTTGGCTTCTCAGAGGACCATAACTCCCAGTTACAGGTTAAAATGTTTTCTTATTGAACAAACAGAATCAGGCTGCAGCTTCTACATATCTTGAAATTTTGTTTCTGGCGTCATTATATTAGTAAAGAGGTTCATAAATCGTTTTAAATATAGCACAGAGAAATTTAGGGA
>NW_015150763.1:500105-590021 GCF_000732505.1 Cyprinodon variegatus | reverse complement strand
CAGAGGTTTACTTAATAAGATTATCTAACTAAATGTAATATGTTTCTTACTTTAACATCTAAAATTGGAATCTATAACCATTTTTTTATTATCTGCAAGTGGTAAAACAATGATTAACCATTAAACAGGCTTAGATCAGATGCAACTGGACTTAAGCTTATTTTTTTGAATGACTTATTTTTTAGTATGACACTCTTTTATGCATAAGCCCCTGATCTTTCAGAATAAACATCAATGTGATGCAAATGAAATCTATCAAATATGAGCTGACCTCATGCTAAATATGGACAATGCAATGATATAAATGCAATGTAAGATTTGTTTGCATATTAATAAAGGAAAACAATATTAGTTTGTGTAAACACTTGTCTTCCCCTGCTGTTTGAGTCCCATGTAAACACTCAGTGAAAGGATATCTTGTTTACCTACTTAGGCGCAAAACAAACTGTCCCATCATCTCTCATAACCTCACTGATCTATGATCAATTATCTAAACACTCTAATCACTAAAGATGTAATGTTCTTGGATTTTAAGAAGGACCTTCTACACGTACAAAGAGAACAAATACTGTATGTATACATGTGATCACTTTTTGCACAAAAGTTCTGTAAAAAATGATTCTTCTGCTTGTTTTCGTTAATCATTTTGAGTATTTCTATTAGGTTTCACTGTGGAACTCTAAACAGTGATGAGACTGTTGAGGTGAGTGGTATTTATCCTTACTATGGCCATAAATTAACACCAGTGTTTACCAGTTTTCACAAAAAGTGCAAAAAAAATAATTTGATAAGGTTTTTATGCCTTCAAGAAATACACATACAAGGTTAATTTAACTGCAGGATCTTTATTGAATTTGTTGACTCTTTTGATTTCTTTTTACTTCATCTGATTCACATCCACATCAACACTCTTGGAGGAGTCAACCTTTTTTCCATTCACGTAGGTCTCTTCCACAGTGATGGTCTTAGTAACCACTGAAAAAGGGGGAAAAATTGATTATTATTAGGATAATTATTATTATTGCTTTATTTCTACAAAAGGGAAATATTTTATTGGCTTTGGAAATAAAAATGTTTCTTACCTTGCTTTGAGCTTTCACTGGAATTGATTGGAAAGAGAAACATTATAAGTTAGTTATATATTTTACTCGTAATGTTCTCATTATTTCGCCTGTTTGTTTATACATCTTGACCAGCTCTCACCTGTCAATCTCCCCATCTAGCAGCCTCCTGTACTCTACAATCTCTGCCTCCAGACGGGTCTTGAGATCCAGAAGCGTGCCGTACTTCAGTTGCATTTCAGTGATACTGTTGGTGAGATTTAACATCTGATCTTCTAGGCCTGTAATGAAGGCCTGGAGACCTGCTAGCTGGGCTGCATAGCGTTCGTTAGTCTCTTGCAGAGTTGATTCAAGAGAAGATTTCTGTCATGGAAGGTTTCAAATTATATATATAAAAAAAAAGAAAAAAGAAATGGATGGTGAGTACTTAATGTCATCAGCTTTAAATTTACTGTATAAAAACAGTGAAATGCAACAATCCCTAATTGAAATTTGCACCATCAACTTATTTTTTGAATCCAAATGTACACATTTTATATACTTTGTAAGAATGCTGCATTCTTTATCTATTCTTTTCTCTAGATTGAGCTAACTATAGTGCATGCAAGGGTTTGCTTATGCTGCTATCAAAAACGGCACAGAAGCATATAAAAGTTAACCAAAAAAAGCAGCCTATTTAATTATGTTATCATTATTTTACTGTATTAACAAAACACCCAAACACAAATATACTTTATAAAATGGCAAAGATCAGGTGAGCTTAACTTTCTTTCTAAAAATTCATGTTTTTTTTATTAGCTATTAGGACATAAATATGGTGTGTTAGAACCTTTAAGGTTAAGGAACAGGCCTTTAACTGTTTCTGACATCTATAAATAATCTACCTCAGGGCATTCAAACCAAATGAGTCGATGCAATCAACCGGTTTCCCTTAAATAGAAAACTTTAAAACTATTTGATCTGGTTGAATTGTTGTGAATTGGCGCTATATGAATAAAGTGAATTTAATTCAATTCAAACCAAAGATGAGTCAAAACGAACAGTAGATTACACCTACAACTTGATTTTCAAGAAAATACAGCTTATATATATTTTTTTTGTTTTTTGCTACCGGTACTCAAATAAATCAAATTTGATATGGTGAATGTTTAACCTAAACATTTTCATTCAAATGAGTGTATCTGTTCATAAATATTCAAGATTTTGAATTGATGGCTGATTTTTTTTTATTGTTCTTTAAAAACAATTACCCCAGTATAAATTCCATCAGAAGTTTTTTTTTCTCCACATAATACTGAAACTTTTAGGATTAACCTTTCCAACTGTTGTTGATTACATAACTTCCACTTTTCGATGCATCCCTGCTCCATCACACCTGAACCAAAAGTTCTTGTTAACATTCAGTCATTCAGCTGTGCAGAAGTTTGGCAATTGGCCATTTATTTGATTAAGGTGTGCTGAAGAAATTATGTAATTAAAAGTTGAACTGTCTCTCAAAAACTATATTTAGGAACCATTGTCTACCCTTTTAGTGGTAATATATCAATGGTTCATCATCCCTGCATGCCTTACTAAGTGGCTTGAGATCATGGAAAAGTCTTTCTTTTTGGCTATTATCTCAAAAAAAAAAAAAAGGATGTCACAATTATCAGTAAGCAGACATTTAGGAAATTAGGTTTTAACTTTAAAAAGTAAAAGAAAGAATTTAGGTGTTTTCAGTTTGTGTTGTTTGCAGCAATCTTTTAACCGTACTTTAAGTCTGTGTGCCAAAATAAACATTGGGATCTAATAAAACCTCTGGAGGCTAGGCAAAATGTGTGCAAGTGTTTCTGGGTATGGTTGCTACTCTGGCATGTACTCTCTTTATTTAAACTGGTTTGGCTAATCTTTTGCAAAGGAAACAAATTGGTTAAATAAAGAAAATGAATAAACGCTTTAATGAATATTGCTGGAGCGTAAACATACCATACTTAGCTGGGATTGCAGTTCAATCTGAAGCGACTGAAGGGTGTTCTTTAGCTCTTTAATCTCAAGGCGGGATGACTCAAGACTGGATGAATTAACTTCTACCTTATTCTCCACCACTGTACACTGGGAAGACACAAAAGGTTGACATTGATTACCACTTCAGTCTTTTATTGATAGGTTTTTGTAAGACTTAGAAATGCAGCTTTATGACTCACCTTGTTCTGGTACCACAACTCGAGTTCCTTGCGGTTCTTGGCAATAAGAGCCTCATAGTGCTCACGGATCTCTGTCATGATTTTGTTCAGGTCTACAGGGGAAGGAGCGTCCACCTCAACGTTAAACTGGCCACCCGCCTGAGTCTTCAGCAGAGATGTTTCCTGCAGGGGGAAATAGAACCAAATTGTTTTAAGTTATTATCCAGGTATAATTGGGATAGGTATAATGGTGTTACGTAAACAAAGAGCAGCCTCCAGCTGATGGAGGAAGAAAAGAATCCAAGGAACTGATTGAAGAGAAGGGAGGGTACCTTCTGGGAGAAGCACCATTTTGATTTTATGCATAATTCCTCTTTTTCATAAGGAATAAAAAAGGGCTAATATGTGATTTAGTTTTAAAACAATTGAGGGAGGTGTTATAGTGAAATAGTTGAATAATTCAGTGAATAGCTTCTTGTAAAACATCAATAACTGAGTACACATAAACTAATGAAGATGAACTAAAACAATTTAATTTTTTTCCCTGTTGTATTTTAGTGCTGATCAATGGTCCTCATATCTACTCTTAAAGCTCTGTTCTACCTGGATCACAGCAGTCTAATGGTTTAATCTCCTCCTCAATGTCATGAAGGCTTGAAGCGACTGGTTATGATTGTTTTGTTGTATCAGGTATCTTGAAACATGGAAGCAAGTCAGTTTAACTTATTTGTAAATCTTGATTCATGCCCTGTCAAAGGCTTTTTCTGCTGCCTTACCTCCTCGTGGTTCTTCTTCAGCATGATGAGCTCGTCCTTCAGTGACTCGTACTGACCCTCCAGATCCATTTTTTGCAGATTAAGATCATCAAAGACCTTCTTCAATCCAGCGATGTCACCCTCCACAGCCTGTCTCATGCTTAGCTCGTTCTCGTACCTGAGAAGATTTATCAAGAGAAGGTAGAACAAGTCAGAGGGCCCTTTGAGAGCATGACATAAAAGATAAAATGGACACCAAGGAACAAATACTTAGATAATTCACTCACTTCATTTTAAAATCCTCAGCAGCCAGTTTCGAATTGTCAATCTCCAGGTAGAGCTTGGCATTAAATGTGGTGGCATCTCGGATCTGTAGAAGAAAGACAAATTTGTAAAAAAAAAAAAAAACAAGTTGATGTGAAGTTGCAATCAGTGGAAAATATTAAATTTCTAACGGGATGATGTTTAAAAACATTCGCCCTTGTTAGAAGTAACCTTTCGAGTCTTTTCCCTCCTACCTTATCCTGCAGGTCAGCGATGGTGGCAAAGTAGTTGCTGTAATCACGGGTGATCACAGTTTTACTTGAGTACCATTCTCTGATCTGCTTTTCGAGCCGCTCATTCTCCTTCTCCATTGAATGCACCTTCTGAAGGTAGGAGGCCAGACGGTCATTCAAATTTTGGAGCATGAACTTCTCGTTGGCATCAACATGGAGGTCAAGTCCATCGGTGTTATTGTTGCCTCCTAAATAGGGTAAGCAGGTAGTATGGGTTGTGGAGATACGGGTATCCCGACCTCCCGCACCACCGTAGACACTCATGGTCTTCTGGCCACTGGACACCTGTCTGTAGGATCTGGAGGTAAAAGACATCTTGGAGAGTCCCAATCTGAACGGGTCAGGAGATCTGGAGAAGATCCGCAGTACAGAACATCAGCAGACCCCTTTTTTATATAGTGAACACCTGCAGTAAAAGAGGGAGGGGCCTAGAGTTTCGGTTGTTAAAATAAATTATGTTAAACATATCCAACTTTCTGCAATGCAAACTTTCCATCATTTTGGGTGTGGAGGAAGATGGTTGCACAAAGGTGGGGGTCACTCTTCAGTCTTCAAGTCAAACTTGTCATTCCACATTGTTTAGTTTATCACCAAATGGGTGTCATTGGATGCGAATAGTTATATCGATTTTTGTGGGCAGATCCGATAAAAGATGAAAACTGAATAAACATAAGCAAAACTTTAAAAGCCACTTAATATTATTTTGAAAATAGATTAAATTTGGTCATTTTGCCAAAGTGGAAAGAAGACAGCTTGGGTTTTTACTCTCAAACAAACTGCTTTGGAAACTTTCCATCATCTTGGGTGTGGAGGCCAATTGTTGTGTTAAGGGTGGGGGTCATTCCTTTCATTTTAAGTAAAACTTGTGATTCCAGATTCTGTTTTTTTAACAACAAAAAGGCTGCAGTGCTTCACACCTTGTAATATATTTACAGCACACTCTATCAGTATTGGTCTCACTAGATCAAGATGAGCAAAATAAAAAGTAACAGGTGTATCTATTGTGATGAATCAAACTCACACTTCAGATAGTCTTTAATCTTTATCTGCTAAGAAGTATCAGCATGGATTTGACCGAGTGTTTTTGATCAGTATCCTGTTGAATCATCCAATAGGGATCAATTTGCATAACCCTGTCCAGAAGGTCAGCATATTTTTTAATCTAATATGTCTTAGTATTTCAAATAGTTCTTGATGCTGTTTGCTTGTAAGAGAATTCTCAGGACACACATATCCAAAACATTACCTGAAGGAAAACAGGTAAGTTGTTTTTACCACATATTCACTATTTGGAAAAGATTTATTGCTGAAAACTGTGTGCTTGTGGTCAGTTTTATCAGACCACAAGCACAAAGTTTAAATAACAGTGTTTGTTAAGGTTAAGAAAGTCCACTGGTTTATTAGTAGTTATTTGGTCACCTTTGAAAGACTGCATTGAAAATTGTGGTCAAGGAATGCTGTTTAGTGTTGGGACATATCACAGGGTGAAACTGTGCAGTTGTGTCATGGAGCCTGAAGGTTCCTGTTTTCCCCCTGATTTTTGATCTCTAATCTCCATATCAGAAAAAGTTCCCAAAGCAACTTTCTTTCTTCTTTCTTTCTTTTAAACTGATAATAACAAAAATTTTGTCCCAGGGCAATGCAAAACACTATGCATTATACTGCTATTTATCAAATAACAGATGCTGCACCAAAAGATGAGATTTAAAGGATAGGTCCTATTCATCTTATGTTATCTCCCCAGCTCACTGTTAACTCAAGAATTAAACAGTTCTTTGTACATAAGTTCTGAATGACTAAAACACTGTCTTTTTTAAAATAATTCCTAATTATTCTATGTTTAAAAAAAAAGCAATATGCTTTCAGTGCCAAGATTTAGTTATGGTTTGTATATTTTTGCAAAGTGCACAGCATACTAACTACATATGAATTTGTAAGGTGAAGGTGCCAAAATAAAGACGATGAGGTCACAATCAGTTGCCTTAAAAAATGCTTTATCTTAATTTACAAATTGTTAAGGATATTGTTAGCCTGCTTAACTATCCAGGGCTCCTACAAATTTCCATTCCATCTGTTTGAAATATGTATTTGAACACAAAAAATCATTAAATCGATTTTATCATTTTTTCCCCTCCTCAAATTAGAAAACAACTAACCGCCTATGCTGGGCAAAAAAAAAAAAGTAAAACAAAAGGGGGCAAGGAAAGTTTGGGAATCACTGGCTTCACAGTGGGTAGCACTGCTGCCTTGCAGCAAGAAGGTTCCTGGTTTGAATCCCAGTCCGGGGTCTTTCTGCATGGAATTTGCAAACAAAAATGTGGAGAGAACATAAAGAGAGCAGCAGAAAGTAAAGTAACAAACTTTCTTTTTCCAGCTTTTATTGTCATTTCACTGGTATAAGTACAGAGCAACAAAATGTACTCTCTGCATTTAACCCTTCCCCTTGGGGAGCAGTGGGCTAACATTGTGTGGCGCCTGGGGAGCAGAGTTGGGTTAAGGGTCTTTTGCTCAAGGACCCAGAGTTGCAGTCTGAGGGAGCAGGGCTCAAACTCAGAATCTCATGATTTCAAGCTCTACGCCCTAACCACTAGGCTGCCACTCCCTGTAGAAACTACTTAAACATATGCAGGTAAAGAGTCTCAGTCAACCAGGTAATAGTCATTCCAAATAAGTTTATAAAACAATCCACTGGACTTTGATTCCAAGTTTTGCTTCCCATCCAGGAAGCTTTTTCAATTCAAAATGTCGGAAATAGCATTGAGTCCGAGGCTTTATAGATTGGACCAAAAAACAAGGCCTTGTTTTGGCTTAGAAACATGTAAATTGAACCGGACGAACGAACAGGTCCGCCCCTTCAATTCAAAGTGCATAAAAACATACACATAACTGAATATATTTATGTACACATGAACACCTACACACGAGCACACCAAGATGTCTCATTATCTTTGCTTGGCCTTTTTATTAGATTTCATTAATTTCTACAGCCTAAAAGTGACCTTTACCCTAACCATTCAGGGTCATTCCTTACCCACACTTAAACTGTATTCACACCTGAGTCCTAATTGTGACCACGACCCAAAAACAGCAATTTGCTATGTGGGGTCCAGGCATTAGGCCCCACAAGGAACTGCTGGTCCCCTAAATGGACCATTTTCCCTGAAAGTTTTCCCCACAATGTAATAAAAACAGAGCACACACACACCTTGACATGCCTATAAACATACAAAATATAAGGGTGCATTTGATTAGTCTATGATGTGAGTATTCAGCTACAAGGTTTTTGTTTGACAGCCTGACAGCTGCTAGAGGGAGTTCTGAATCGTGCCTCCACACATCATGGATGCAGTGGGTTTGCTACTGAAGGAGCTCCTCAGTTCCATTAGAGACCCTTAGCCTGATGCATCTGCGCAAAGGGAATTAGAAACTACCTAGGTCAAACAGACAAGTCTGTAATGGGTTTTAAGCTATTTTGCAACATTCCCCATTGTTTAAGTCGAAGTTTATATATGCTAGCATAAAATCTCATATTAGCATGAGGGGCCTAATGATTTGAATATTTAAAATTCAAAAGTACGATCGCAAAGACAATCCTAGAGCATTCAAACAGCCAATGCAGGAAAGACAATGTGGGAGTAATGTGGTTATGTATTTTTTTTTACTTTTTAGCAGATTGGCAGCAGTGTTCTGAGTCAGTTCCAGAGACAGAAGAAAGTGACCAAAAGAAATAAAATCATACTTTTATAAGGTAGGTTTGATTTTAGCAATTCATCTTTAAAAGTAGAAGTAAATTAACTACTGCTCTGATCTTAATTTTAAAAACATATTCAAGAACACTTGAATATTTCTGACGACATTTTTGTGTTGTTTTCCCATTTAAATAAGGATGATAAACCTCACCCAAGTTTCAATGTCTCTTTTAGTAGGATATAGATTTGAGCATAATTTGCATAATTGTGAAAAGTACAAAAACACACTTTGTAAAACATATACCAGGGAAGCAAATAAAGGGAGGGGATCCTAGCACAAAGACTTGAGGAAATTTTCAGGGGAGACTTAGTGGAGAAATTCTTAGAAAATGTTCGACCAAACAAATAGGAATGAAAAAAGTCTTTGCCCTCTATACTAAAGAATTGATCCAGACACAGTACTAAGATAACATGTCAAAAGCACCATTAAAATAAAATCAAGTCAAATTAAAAAAGTAGTGTGAACTGAGTTGGCAGTTGAAGTACTACACAACTACTACTATATACAAGAACTACAGTCATTCCAGGACTGCACAAGTTAAAGCAAAAGGAGTCAAATACACTTAGGTTAATTAAAATAAAATCCATTTTCATTTTCCCATACTTATCAAAATGTGTCAAATATTCAATCAATTTCCAGACTTTTCCAGACTCCAAAGGAATTACTCAGTAACTGGTGCAATATATAGCAATAAATAAACACAAAAAACATTGAGTATAAACAATTTTTTTAAGAAGAACAAATATCAACTGTAATAAATATAGTATAGAAATGAAAGAAAGATACATTACCTACATTATTACAAAGTCAAGTCAGCGTTTTAATGGAGAACATTAAATCACAACTTTTTCATTAGATTTTTTATGCAATGTTTATAGATGCAAACTTGCAGGTCACATTTTAATAAATACAGAGATCTATTGTGAAAAGTTGAATAGAAGTTGAAAGTGAAGAATGATGCCAAAAAGTATTCTTGGTGACAGCAGAACTGACAGAGGTTTCTAGAGAACTGACTTTTCTGTCTGTAAAAGGTGTTGCAACTCATCTCTGACTAAGGTAGGTCCAAGTTCAATTTAATGTTAATTCAGTTTATTTCTATAGCGCCAATTCACACCACATGTCATCTCAAGGCACTTTACAGTTCAACCAGATCATACAGCCAAATTGATTCAAAGTTTTCTATCTAAGGAAAACCAGTTAATGGCATCAACTCATTGACTCAAAAGCAATCACTCACACTAAGCATGCTTGTAGCGATAGTGGGGAGGAAAATCTCCCTTTTAATTGGGCAACCATTTGCCGAGGCCGACTGGGATTCAAAGTGACAGAAGCAGACAGAAAAAGAAGCACAGTGACAAAAGGCAACTGTAAACCAGCTCCACAGGCGACCCTGTCCAGGAAACATACAGCCAGGCAGATGAGATCTGAGCCAACGCCCATGTCAGAGTATGAAGAGAGCACATCTAGCCAGTCACAGTCAGAGAGATAAGACTACACTTAAAAACAGGCCGGTCTCGAACATCTATAAACAAAGGTTTTGATGGCAGCAGCACAGCTGATACTTCTGTCCGGGATGGTGTCACAGCCAAACAGGAGTAGACCAGATAAAGCTACTAAGAGAAACACCAAAGAGCATAATGTTAGAGATTGAAACAAAGGGACTGCAGAGTAGGAGAATAGAGATAGAATGAAGCAGAATGATGAAATAGGGGTCCCTATGTCTTTCAGCAGTCTAAGCCTATAGCAGCATAAGTACAGCGATACCTCAGCATAATCTGAGCCACTCTAACTATAAGCTTTATCAAAAAGGAAAGTTTTAAGCCTATCCTTAAAAGTAGACAAGGTGTCTGCCTCACGGACTGAAACTGGTAGTTGGTTCCACAGGAGAGGAGCCTGATAACTAAAAGATCTGCCTCCCATTCTACTTTTAGAAATTCTAGGAACCACTAGTAAACCTGCAGATTGAGAGCAAAGTGCTCTGTTAGGAACATAAGGAACAATCAGATCTCTGATATAAGATGGAGTTTGGCCAATTAAGGTTTATATGTGAAAAGGAGGATACCGGTATTAAATTCTATTCTTGATTTAACAGGAAGCCAATGAAGAGAAGCCAGGATAGGAGAGATATGATCTCTCTTTTTAATTTTCATTAGAACTCTGGTTAGAGCATTTATGATGGCTTTTAGCTACAGTTTGTGGACTTCCTGATAGTTAAGAATTACAATAGTCTAAAAAATGCATCGACTCTTTTCTCAGCATCACTCATTTACTCGTTTATCATTCCACAGATGACAGAAGGACATTCTAGAGACCTCTTTAATACGTGATTTAAATGACAGGTCCTGACCAAAACTAACACCATGGTTTTTTACTTTATTTTCTGAGATCAATTTAATCCTATACAAATGAAGTGACTGGCTAATCAGTTTCTTTTATCAAAGACTGTGGTCCAAAGATTACAACTTCTGTTTTCTCTGCATTCAGGAGCAGAAAGTTAAAAGTCATCCAGGTTTTTATGTATTCAAGACATGCCTGTAATTTATGTAACTGTGGAATTTAATTCCATGTTGTCTAATAATTCTACCAAATGGGAGCATAAATATAGCAAATAGCATTTGTCCTAGCACTGATCCCTGTGGTACTCCACAGGTAACCCTTGAGCATGAGGAAGAATGATCATTAACGTGAACAAACTGAAATCTGTCAGATACATACTATTTAAACCAGTCTAGTGCTGTTCCTTTAATTCCTACAAAATATTCAAGTCTTTCTAAAATAATATTATGATCAGCTGTATCAAATGTAGCACTGAGACTAACAGCACAAGTACAGATACAAGTCCATTATCTGAGGCCATGAGAATATCATTAGCGACTTTCACCAGTGTGTTTCAGTGCTATGATGAGCTCTAAAGCCAGAATGAAACTCTTCAAAATGTTCATTATGGTGTAAGTGGTCACACAATTGTTTGGCAACTAGGAAAGGAAGATTGGATATAGGTCTATAATTGAAAAAGTCATCTGGGTCAAGAGATGGTTTCTTCAGTAAAGGTTTAATTACAGCAACCTTAAAAGCCTTTGGTACATATCGCTGCAACAGAGATAGATTAATCACATCTAAAATGGAGGAGGAGATCAAAGGGAATACCTCCTTAAATTACCTGGTTGGAAGTGGATCTAACATCCAAGTTGAAGGCTGAGATGAAAACAATAGTTTTGATGACTCTGAAAGTTCAACTGGATCAAAGCAGTCTAAACCCGGTTCAGTTTCTATGGCTACCTTAGATGCTGCCTCACCTTCCAGAGATAAACTTATAAATTTATAATGGATCACATAAAACAATTAATATATAGGATTATTTTTATGCTCCTCTATCATTGAGGATAAATATGCTGCTCTTGCTTTATGAAGGGTCCTCTTACACAGCAGTAAACAATTTTTCCATACCAGGTAGGATTCCCTTAAGCATGTAGAGCGCCATTTTCTCTGTGCAGTTCTGCATTAAACCAGGGAGCCAGCTTTCTACTACATTGTCTAAGGCAGTACGTAGAGAACTAGCAACCCCATCAACAAAATGATCAACCTGTGATGGGGAACAAGCTAAACTTTCACCCTCTGCAACACTGCTCAGCAACAAAGAGGAGTAAGAAAGTGAAACACATTCTTTAAAATTTACAACTGCACTATCTGATAATGATCTACGAAAGTAAAAACCTTGTTTTGGGGGAGGAGAACTGTGTTAAGTAATCCTTAAGGTTATTAAAAAGTGGTCAGAGAGGACAGGGTTGTGAGGAAATACTGTTATTTCTTCACATTCAATGCCATATGTCACCACAAGGTCCATCCATTTTCTGACACGCTTAATCCCAAGTGGGGTTGTGAAGGTTGCTGGTGCCTTCTTTGCACCAGCAACCTTTTGTACAAAGAATTAAATTAATAATGGATAATGTCTAAAAAGCGAAAGACAGAAACAATTACATTTCCTCCAAATAATAATGTTGATTTGTATGTAAAATATCTTAGGACTTAAAAACCTGAGCCCCTGTCTACACAATAGCTCTGAAACTGAGTTTTGCAATCACTCCCTCCATGCTCCAAATCCTCAGGGGCCATAATAATCATCTAACCTGTTCACCTCAACAAACTTGTTTCGCCTCTTTCATCCTGTTTCTTTAAGATGAAAATTCTCTGAACTTTAGGTAAGAAAATGTTGCCACACCTAAATACCCTCAGGAACGTCTTCCCATGTTGTTAATCTTAAGCAACATACCTGTTTGCAGGTGGAGGTAATACTAACCATTCTTCTTAACTATTCTATGTTTAAGTTTTATTTATTTCTTCTTTATTGGCTCTACAGGGACTCATACAAGTAAATAGTATTAGTTGCATGTATTCCATGTTTATCTGCATTTTATATATAACATATTTTTGAAATGTAAACTGATAAAATTATTTACTAACCACATTCAACTTTGATGTGTTGAAACTATCATTTATGCATTTAGTTAAAAGTGCATCTTAATTAGATGTAATCTTGTTGCTGCAAAAACATATAACAGAGAAATAAGAGCAAGTGAGATTTTAGCCATTATTTTGGAAAACTCCTTTTGTCAGCAGTTTTACTCCACCAAAGCTATCAAATAAAAAGTGGTAAGGACTTTTCAGAAAAGTTTAGTTACCACTCAGTTTAATTATATTTATTTTACATTTAACTCATCTTATCGTTGTCACCCCCAAAAAAACACCAAAATCTCGTCTTATCTCATTCTAAACTAATACATTTCAGTTAGAACAGAAGAAGAAGTTGCAGTCACTTGGTATTTTTGAATTAATATGTTTAATGTTTGCTATTGTTCTGTTTTCCTTCAGAAAAAAATGCATTTGCAAAGGGGGGGTAGGTAAAACAAGCTCAAACATGTTAAACATTGATCCAACCAGCAGGAGAGGTGACTAGACAGACCTTTACCTGCAAATATTACATTTTAATTTATTCATTTAAAGGTGTTAATACTTCTTCACATTTCACTCACATGCACAGAGAAGCCACTTAACCTAACAGTCATGTTTTTGGACTGTGGGAGGAAGGCAGAGTACCAGGAGAGAACCCACACATCAGAGGGAGAACACACAAACTATTGTAGAAAGACCACAGGCCAGGAATTGAACCCAGAACCTTCTTGCTGCAAGGCAGCAGTGCTACCAACTGTGCCATTCTGCAGCCCCTGATCCAGTCATTTATTTTAAATTGACAGTGAAAAAATTATCAGCAGTTCTGTTAAGACAAACGGGCCGAAGCTTTGGCAAAATTATTGTAAGGGGTGCTGTGGGATATCCAAACTGTTATACAGAGGTTAGAAAGTACTGGCAAATGTTTACATTCGTCTTAGAGATTAAAGGTGATAATAGAAAAACTTGGTAAGAAGATTTTTTTTTTATTTCAACATATACTTCAACAAATGATGCAGAAAAAAGGCAATTCAAAATTAAGTCAAAAACACATTTTTTTCAGAATACTATTTTTATTTCGATAAATGCACTAAAGCATAGTAAGTCCTTTCTATGCCATTTATTTATATCATGGTATTTTGTGATTATCTCACTCTTTTCGCTTCTGGTTCTATCATCACCTTGCAAGCTTACTTTAGAGAAGTGACAGCACTTTCGTAAAAGGTATTATCAACACGTCAGTAAGTGAAAACACAGGTTTTGTGTTGCTTATCAGTTGCAGAATCTGTAGTAGTACCATAGGGTGTTGTTGTAGTTTAACAAACAGAGCAGAGCTGAATACACATTTATCTTTGAAAAACAACCTCGGTAAAACTGAACTTGAAAAAGACAGTTCGAGTTACAGAATGAATAGAGAAAGTTGTCTATCCTGCTGTCATGGCAATCACTTGGATGATTAAGAGGCCCTTATGGCTCATGGGAAAGAAAGTGTAAGGTTGAAGATCTTAATGTTTAAAATAAAAATATGAGCCTCCAATTCTAGGGTGCAAGATCTTATTATTTTTTAACTAGATGTAGATAACTCATACATGAGTAATCCACTTTACTGAAAGAAAGAAAACATTATCATTGTGCCTTTTAGCTCCAAAAGTTGTTGTTACGTAAACAGGAAAGCCAAAAAAAGAAAAATTGTATCCTGTCTAAACTAACAGAAATTAGGGCTTTGACTCAAACTGCTACCGTTGATCAAAAAAGATCTTTACATCTTATTTTGTCATGTTTCTTTAATGCAATTTGTTTCATAGTTGCTTTAAAGGGAACTGAATGACAAACATTCTTTAGGTGCAGACTCATCACAGCATCTGACCTCACCCTGCTTATCAGTTTGACAGCTGAACAAAGAGCTCTGACAGGTTCACAGTAAAATGCAGGGAAGAACTGATTATGCACTACTAGCACATACAACAATTATTTACTGACAAACATACAGCCACTTTGCTTCTTTTGAAAATCAACGTGCATGTAGGCTACTTGACAGTAAAATAATACATTTTTTATTTATTTTACCAGAAGTTGCAATAATAAAAAGGGTTACATTATATACCGGTATATATATATATATATATATATTTATATATATATATATATATATGTGTGTGTGTATATATATTTGCAACAATGTTTTAAATGTACAAAGTCCCAGTTATATAGACTTCTTTTGTTAAATTTTCAGGTATTGCCTGGATTATTTGTATAGAGGAATCTAGAACTTCCAAACCAGGGCTGCAAAAAAAAAAAAAAAGACTATGCTTTAAAATTGATTCCTCTTCACTCATTTGAGTTTATGCAATTAACAGGAACATGTTATGAAATTAAACTACTGAATTTTATTTTAAGGTTTCCACTGAAAACTAATGCATAAAAGCAGAGTGACTGCTGTTTTTGTGTTATTACACTCTACTGCAAGGAAATGTTTTACCTGTCGTAGTAAAAAGGAAAGAAAATCTTGTTTTTGAACAATTTGAATTATTTATCAAGAAAGAAGACCTCAAGTCATATCTTTTTGTTTCAACAGAGTATGTAGGGAGTTCACAGATCAAAGTCAGCCACATAAAATGCACACAGTGACTACCTCATCATGCTGATGTTTAAAGATTGACACCTAGTGTTTGATTTTTGTATCGTTTTGCTAACTGTCACAGGAAAATCCTTTTCTAAGTATTTTTTTTCTGGCAGCCTGAATGATCTAATTTCTAATATTCTAAATATTGTGGTGTTGTTTTATTTTTGCTATTACCACTAATGTGGTAAATTGTATCAAAAATGTGGTAACACCAAGATTACACACTCATAATTAGTATCACCACTGGAGAAGACAACCTTTTTCCTACATATACCTCAAATTATTGGCTATGGAGGTTATTACTGTTACTGAGCTACTTGAACACAATACTTGCCTCTTATTGTCACCAGATGGATTTTTTTTATTCTAAAAAGTTCCGAAAAGATGGTTCCCAAACGCATTTGTGAACAAATTAACTGTAGATGCCATTTTCTGAATGTCTGTGCCAAATTTTCACAGAGGTGAAACTTTCACTCTTATGTGCCATTTCTGTCACTATGAGCAGTTGGAAGGCCTAAACATTCTCAAAATACAATGTAATTCTTAAAAATGACTTGTCAATGTAATGAAGTACTGTCCAAACAAAATGCTTTTTAAAGATTAGTGTACCGACTGGCCTAACAGAACAAGAAAATGTGGAATCACAGGTTTGACTTGATAATGGGCAACAAACCCCTACCCCTGGTCAACACACCCTTGATGAAGTGATAAAAAGAGTGCAGGGTAATTTGCCAACTGCATTCCACCCTTTCATCTAAAACGTCAGGCCCCTCCCACTGCTGCTGTTGGCCGCTATATAATTAAGGACAACCATAGATGGTTTTTACTTATCTCCAGACCTCCTGACATATCCAGATCCAGACTCTCCAAGATGTCTTTTACCTCAAGATCCTACAGCCAGAGGTCCGTCAGCCAGAAGACAATGAGTGTCTATGGTGGTGCGGGAGGTCGTGACATCCGTATCTCCACACCCTACACTACTTGCTTACCCTATTCAGGAGGCTACAATACCACTGATGGGCTTGACCTCCATGTCGATGCCAGTGAGAAAGCCACACTTCAGAACCTAAATGACCGTTTGGCCTCCTACCTGGAGAAGGTGCGCAAGCTGGAGAAGGAGAATGAACAACTGGAAAAGCAGATCAGAGAGTGGTACTCCAGCAAAACTGTGATCACCCGTGATTACAGTGGCTACTTGGCCACCATCGCAGACCTGCAGGATAAGGTATGAGAAAAAGACTTAAAAGGCTGTATCTCAGGCCTGCATTAGCATCCAAACCTTTTCATGGTGTGGAATCCAATTACACCTTGTGTTTGTAAAGGCGCCACATTTTTGGAGCCATTAGCATTTCTATGTGTCATTCAAGTAATGCAGCAAAGTTATTTTGATTACTATCATACATTACTTTGCTTTCTTCCTGGGAGGGTAGATGCTCACAGTGACAGTGTGTGCCCATGATTTATAACAATTTATCTATCAATTAAACTATGTTCTTTAAAAAACATTATGTGCTTTCTACCCTTTATCACATACTTAAAAATTCAAAATGTTACATGTATATTTTCATGTCAGCTCAGGTGAATTTGAATCTTTGCTATCCTCAGATCCAGGGTGCCACCACATTCAATACTAAGCTCTACTTGGAAATTGACAATTCAAAACTGGCTGCTGATGATTTTAAAATGAAGTAAGTGTAGCAGTATTTCACACATACATCACAGCATTAACAGAGGCCTACTGTAACTGCAAACTGCTTCTAATGAGACTCTGAAATGCCTCTGACCCGCTCTGCCTTCCCCCATGTAATCTTCTCAGGTATGAGAATGAGCTAGCCATGAGGCAGGCTGTAGAGGGTGACATCGCTGGACTAAGAAAGGTCTTGGATGATTTTAATCTGGTCAGAATGGACCTAGAGAGTCAGTACGAGTCCCTAAACGAAGAGCTCATTATGTTGAAGAAGAACCACGAGGAGGTAAGGCTGCAGAGAAAACAGCCCATTACAAAGAATCAACTTCATCAACTTAAGGCATGCAGATAAAACAACATGACTGAGATGAATTGCTCCTGCCTTGATTAAATACACGAGTTCAAAATCTTTCATCAGTAGGAATTTACTTTGAGTAAGCTGATAATCTGCCACATACTTCTGTTTGACACTAATCATAAAACACACATGACCTGTTCCTTCCCCCGATAAAACAGAATGATATTGTTTCAGGTTGTTGCCAATGAAAGATGATGATTTCTGCACATTGTTCTCCTCCTGCTTGAGCAAATTTTTGTTGTTGGTCAAACACTCACTATACTGTATATCTCAACCACAGGTGCAAATAAATCACAAAGATGCATTAATACAGTGCGGCAACACTTTATGCAATTATAAAAACAGAAATTCATTATATTTTCAGGATTTAATTCACATTAAATCCCCCCATTGCTGTATCTCTTTCAGGAAATTAGTCTGCTGAGGACTCAGATGGGAGGAAATGTTGATGTGGCAGTTGATGCTCCTTCTTCTGTAGACCTGAACCAGGTCATGACAGAGATCAGGGATCACTATGAGGGAGTTATTGCCAAGAATCGTAGAGAACTTGACCAGTGGTACCAGAGCAAGGTGAGACACAAACTTAAAATCCTTATAATTTTTCAAATCTTCACTAGAATCCAATAAATATTTGACATTGTGTTTCTGCCCAGATAACGGTGGTGGAGAAGGTTGTAGAGGACAATTCATCCAGCCTTGGGGCATCCCGCCTTGAGATTAAAGAACTGAAAAGCACCTTGCAGAGACTTGAAATTGAGCGTATGTCCCAATTGAGTATGGTATGTTAAATTCCTAATCCATATTTCTTTTTAAACTGTGCATTTCAACAATATTGTGAATTTAGCTTTCAGAAATTAATAAAAAAACAGAATTAGGTCAAGTTTTTTTTTTTTTTTTTTTTCGGTGATGCAGTTTAAAACATTTTGTCATGCTTTGATGATATGATCATACAGACACACATTTTGATTGCTGTTTCTGACTATCAGACCTATAAGTAATGCATCTCTATATCATTTCCACCTAATACAACAGAAATCTTCTTTGGAGGCAACTCTGCAAGAGACTAATGAACGCTATGGAGTCCAGCTAGCAGGTCTCCAAGCCATGGTCACAGGCCTGGAAGCCCAGATGTCAAACCTTAACACAGATATCTCTGAAATGCAAAATAAGTATAGCACATTGTTGGACCTTAAGACCCGTCTGGAGGCAGAGATTGTAGAGTACAGGAGGTTGCTGGATGGGGAGGACGACAGGTAGGAACCTGTCAAGGTGCAATGACTATACCATATTAATATTAATTATGCATGAAGTAATGATTTTAATCTCTCTCTCTTCCAAATGCAGCTCAAAACAAGGTAAAAAATATTTCCTTAGAAAATAGTTTACAATCTTTATTAATGTAAAGAATTGATTTACAAAATTCTTTTTTTTCTGCAGTGATCACAAAGACTATCATTGTGCAGGAGACAGTTGTGGATGGAAAGGTGGTCAATTCCACAAAGACTGTGGATGTGGATGTGGATCAAGTGGAGTAAAAAGATCAAAATGATTCAAGAAATTCAATAAAGTTTCTGCAGTAAAATTTTACTTTCCTGTGTGTTTTGTAATATACATACAATCCTTCCAGCAGAGAAGTATTCTTTTTGACATTACTGTTACTATCTAATACCAATTAGGGAAAAAAAAAATCTTTTAATAGTGTTCCTACATGGGATTTAATTCAGCGTGTGTGTTGTAAATTCTATGTTACCAATCCCAATTTTGGGATCACTGGTTTATGTGGGATAGGAGAGTTTAAACGCCATATGAAGTGTAAATGCTAATATTAGCACTGATGGGCATCAGAGCATCATTTCAAATACATAAAAGACAAAGGTTCAAATCCTATTACAGCTAAAATCCAAGAACGTGACAATTTAGATGGTAATTTGTCCAAAGTGGAAGAGGAAGTCAGGGAGATCTGATAGACCACCTCTTACTGGGACTTAAAGACTGCTGTCTACCAAGCCCAGTGTGGTCATATGATTCACCATTGTGAAGAAAGGTTTGTGACAGCAGTGAATGGACATATCTAAACATATATGGATAAGCCCCTTTTCCAGTGAAAGCACCAGAATTTTAAAATCTTGGATTTGTTTCAGCCAGATAAAAGTGGTGTCTATATTATTTATTGAAAAAAAAAAAGAAGCTCTTTAGGTATGGCTTATCACGTACATTCAATAAAGTCTTCACTTCACCGCATAGATGGGTTGAATTTTCAAGTGGATGTCTTGTCACTCTAAATGATAGGTTAAGCTGCAGCGATCTTTACAGAGTCTATCAGCTTATCTTCACCGTTGGAGCGTTGAGGTTGAGATGTATTATTCCTGTTGTAGACTCTCCATTTTTAAATCTTTTAAGCTAAATCATGGGTCATTTTCATCATCAACCGCATGTCTCAAGGCCAGCACAGTCACAGGCATTCCCTCAGTGCAGTTTCTATCTGAATCCGCTTCACGTTAGACACATTCAATATTGTGCCCGCCGCATTTCATCTTGGTTTGCACCCTAAGGCACCCACCATCCATCAAAACAAGCGTTTTCTGGCATTCCTTTCTAATTGCTACAGGTGTTATGATGCCCTCTATCATCGCGGCGAGCAGTTATGGTACCCTATTCCCATTGCCGCAGGTGCTCATGGTGCCTTTTTCCTATCGCTGCAGGTGCTCATGGTGCCCTCCATCCATCATGCAGGTGCCTATGGCGCCTTTTTCCCATCACTACAGGTGTTCATGGTGCCTTCCATCCATTGCGGCGGAGCTTATGGCGCCCCTCTTTCCATCGCAACAGGCGCTCTTGGCACTCTTTTCTGCTATGGTGCTTTCTATTAGAGCACTTTATGGAGCCCCCCTTTTCCTTTTTTCTTTTTTAACAGTGTCCTGTCTTGCGATATGGCAATAACAATAAGATTGCTTTCACAAGCAAAATCTGTTGGGCACCCTTTTTCAATCACTACAGACGCTCATGCGCCCTCTATTCAACACTGCATGCAATTATGGTGCCCCCATCATCGCAACAGGCGCATTATGGTGCCTTCCATCATCACAGCGGGCGCATCATGGCGCCTTCCATTATCGCAGCAGGCGCCTCATGGCTCTTTCCATCTTTTGCATCGGGCACCTCATTACGCCTTACATCTTTCGCAGTGGGCACCTCATTGCACCTTACATCTTCGGGGCGGGCATTTTATGCCGCCTTCTGGCATTGCAGCGGGCACTCATGGCACCCGATACCCATTGCAGCAGACCAATCCCACTTTTATCCCATTGCGGAGGGCACTTCATGGCACCCTTTTTCCGCCGCAGTCAGCTCATTGCCCTAGGCGCATCGCACCCACACCCATCCATCTGTTCGTATCACAATGGTGCTTCGCTCCAAACCCCTTAGGACATCATGGTATACATATCTCAACTGAAACATAACAATCACGGCCTGCTCGTTTCGTCCCTCGGTCATCGTGGCTTGCGGGCTAGCCTAGATTATCGCCTCCCCATCTCATTTTCTCAGCTTATCGTGGCTGCATGTGCGTGTGTTTTGTGCTCCCACCCTCAGCTCATCACTACGTAGAGCTTATCTTTGGTTGTGGTGGGCCAGAGTGTTCAGCCACAGCCTATCATTGCAGTTATCACCTCAGTCATCACCACATTGTTATTTCAAGTGTCAGTGTCTCCTTGCTTGGTCAGCCAATTTTGCCATTGCGCATCATCCCGAGCGTTGCTCTTTCATTTCCAGGCTGCTTGATCTGGCTAATTGCATTTCCTTCCTCCTTGTCTTGGTTCACTGCCTTCTGACTTTTCTTTTTGGTCTAGACTGCTTCTCGATTCGATCGGCAATCTTTTCTACTCTCACATCATTCTGTCTACAGCCATGCTTCATGCCCTATAGGTTTTGGGGGGGGTTCTTTCAAATAGTTGGATTGCAGTTCATGGCCTGCTCCCCTCATCAATTCTTATTCTCTGCTGTGTGAGGTTTAACCATTAGCTGTAGCTTGCATTGTCGGGCCATTCATTCAGAATGGAGCAGCCACAACAGTGGTCTGTGGCATCTCCTTGACTTTTCTCAGCAATGGGGCTGACGTTCATCAGTTTATGCCTCATACATCTGCCCTGAGCATGCATTCATCAACCCGAACTGCTCAATGTTCTCTCAGCCTTTAAGGGTAAGCTAACTACAAATACTGTTGGTGGTTTCAAAACTCATTCACATCCTTCATCAGATCTGAATGTTTGATTATTTCAGTTGTGTTTATAACCCATTCTTATCACTCATCTCTCTCCTGTAATTCGTCATGCCAGATGGTTGTTTTACCAGGCTCCCTTCTATCATTCATCCTATCATTCATCATAGCAATCATCCCCTCATTCTTCCCATCACCATTCCCCTCACCTCACCTCACCTCACCTCACCATCCCTTCACAAACTTTTGGTAGTCCTTCGCAGCAACTGTACCTGGCCCTCTTTTGGTAAGCCTTCACGGCACCGGCCTTCTAGTGAGCCTTTGCGACTCATCTCTTCTGTTACTCTACTCTACATTTCTTAGCTTTTAATTCAGTCTCTGCCTTCTGAGCATGCTGTTGGATCAGCCTCAACCAGCAATTGTTTTGGGGGGGAACAGCCCTGTTCTTTACTCCTGTTCATGTATTTTTATCAAAATGCAGCGCTATGTTTCCTGCCGAGGTCTGAGCGCCAAAGACCAAGTAATTGTATCAATAAATTTCTTCTAATTGTCTTTTCTCTTCGTGTGAGTTTTTCAGATTGAATTGCTTTTATTATTAAATTCTAGTGTCATATAGTTTAATTATGGCATTTATTGTACTCAGTGCAAAATGTGCTATTTTTGTTGTTTTTAACTACACCTGATACATTATTTCTCATGACCAGCCTTAAGGTTATTTTGTTGAAATTCCCTCTAATATTTGTGCTTGAACTGAATCCATAAGCTGGACATTTTTAGATAAATATTCTACATTTTATTTCCTATCAGTCTACATCTAGCCAGAGTAGTTTTATTGGATTGCAATAGCAACTAAACACTGATTAACACCATTTTTTTTTCTTTTTTATAATAGTATTAAAGTGGCACTTATATCAGATATCTAATGCACAAAAATACGTTATTTTTATTCTAAATTGTATTTATTTGAGTCAGTCTGCAGGAGGGGCAAACTCATACCTCAACTCTTTATATTTAAGCAAATATTTATACCAATTATATGATGTAGACAGTGCAGATGATACTGTGGCAGCAAGGTAGGACTACAAAAAGGAAAGCATATTTTCTAGTTTGCTGTGAGCCAGCTAATGCATCAATTTTTTCTCATCAAAGAATAAATCTTCAAACTGTATACATAAGAAACATTAAGTGGTTGAAAACTAGTAGATGTCAGATAATTAACTGACTGATATTTTTTTATTTATGACAGTACAGAGGTGTAGGAAAGCAAAGTTATTTTCTTCAAAAGTAAAAATGAATTCAATTTTATTTATTTAGAAGTAATCTATGGGCTTTAAGCCTTAATTGTACTGTCACATTCATGTTGAAACGGGTTTGATTTTGAACACTAAATAATGGTATCACAAATACTACAAATACTGAATATTACCGTCAGGGCAAGCAAGAGTCAGGTTGATGGAAAACAATAAAGAAAGACGGTGACCAAGTGAATTACCCTGTGGCACTTTCTATCTATAATACTAAAATCTGAGTGATAAAGATATAAATTAAACCAAAAAAAGAAGGACCTGTCAAGATTAATCAGTTGTATTTTATCCAACAGGGGAGAACAAATAACCATGTCAAATGCCTTTGTAGGGTTAATGAATAAAGCTCCAGTAAGTAATTTATTAATATATCATTAGTGAATTTTGGTAGTGAAGAGCTTCTTGATTTTTTTTTTTTTTCAAAATCCCAATTGAAACTGAGAGACGAGATTATCAATATTAGACAAATGATTAAATAATTGACTAAAGATGATATTTTTAATGACTGACAGTGCCGTTAGTAGCTGATGTTGTTCCATATTGTTGGTGTCATAAATCTCAAACACCTTTGTTAATGTATAGGAGGTGTGCAGCATACTAGCACTGAGAAGGCACATGTAGAAAAAAAAAAGGTTTAAAGGAATGGAAATTAGAGAACATGATACTTGATATATTTTACATAAATATCCTTAGGAACAGCCGAGCACAAAGAGAGACCCTCAATGACATGCTCAGTATCAGTCTGGCTGACTTGCCTAATTGAAAAACTAAAAATAAACAAGGTTTCAGAAAACATGTTAAAATTGGGTAAAGGGGGCACTTCAGTTGAAGGAGAGAACTGCTGACTGAAGGTGTCTGCAAAGATGATTTGTTCAGAAGGAGGAATGCAAATTTTATAGTTAATTCTGATATTAGAATTTGGTTCATCTGATTAACTGATAATGTCTACTTTAGTATGGTTGATATTCAGAAAAAGAAGCAGCTGCTCATCCTTAACTGCAGCCAGTTGATGTTTGTACAGCAGGTGTCTCTATTGGTAAAGGTTTCACAGAAATTTAATGCATTGTTTTCTTTGTTTACTGTAATAGGAAAAAATATGCAAAATGCACATTATGGCTCTCTGTTTTGAAATGTAAATACTGAACAAGCTCCTTAAATTAACATCTTAAAAGCGTTTATTCAGGCGCACTGTATGTTTCCACTGTTTAACAAAGAAATTGTCACGATTTGACTATGGTTTGTTGACCCAAAAGCAGAGGAAGAGAGGCAGAGGTGAATCTGTTGTGGATTTAATAATGACTTAACAAAAATCAGAGGCTGGTTATCCAAAAATCCAAAAGGAAAACAAAGTCCAAACAAACATGAAACCAGAAGTCCAAAAATCCAAAAATCAAAAACATGAAAACAAGTCTAACGTACCAGAAACCATGGGGACATCAGGGGAATCACAAACATAACGAGGAAGGCACAGAGAGAAGGAGTTGGAGCATGTAGACAGTGTTTGACGAGGACCCAGCAAAGGGGAACTAAAGAGAGAGGGCTTTTAAAGGAGACTGAGACAAAGAGGGGGCTAATGAGGAAACTGGGAGCAGGTGTGCACAGAACAAGAGAGGGAAAGAGCTAGGGAAGAAGGAGAACATAAGAGGGCAGCAGAGAGCAACAAATAGAAACCTGGAAGACTGGAAATAACATCAAAATGATAATCAAATAACTAGGACTATAAAACATGGTGAAAAGAAAACTAAACACTAGAAATCAAGGAGTAAAGTAAGACTGAATACTCAAAAGAAAAACATAACAGAAACAGAAACCTAACAGAAATTTGTATTTGATGCCAGTTAAGTGGAGGACATTACATAAAGTATTGTAACATGACAGAGAAAGACATGATGCCAATATGCATGATTGATAGTGAGGGATTTTGTGACTCAATACACTGAATGAAGCCAAGCAAAGGCTGCAGTTCTTCACACAGTATGAAAAAACAATAGCAGACAAGTTAAACAAGAAGCAGAGTCGTTTTTTAAAGGACAGCACATGAAACATCCATCCATCCATCCATCTATCCATTTTCTGTCACGCTTCTCCCATGCGAGGTCGCAAAGCTTGCAGGTGCCTATCTCAAGCTGTCTATGGGGGAGGCAGCGCATGAAACATTGTTTCTGCAAACAACCACACCAGAGTAGGTTTGACTCAGAATGAATATTGAAAAAATATTTTCTAGTTTTAAAACAAAATGGAAATGCAATTAATTATTCAATTGATGTAGCCCCATAAAGTCTTGTTAGTAATTCATTGATCAATTGCAAAGCTGTGTAATTAAATTTAATTCAGTTCAGTTTGTCATCTCAACACACTTTACAGACAGTTCAATCAGATCATCCAGTCAGATTGTTAAAAAAGTTTATGAGGAAGTAGTCTCCTTCTATGAATTCTAAAACCATGCCTTCTTAGATTCCATTCAAGTCTTTCTTTGCCCCCTTGTTTTGAGTATTCCTGGTCTTCAGTATTTTATTTTTTTTTTTGTGGATTTATGTTTTAGATTTTTGCTTCTGTTGAACTAAACTTTAAGAAAACCCCTTTAGCTTCAGTCTGCATTTGGGTCCTGTCAAACCTCCAGCATCACTGTGACACCCCCGGGCCACATGGTATTCATATAAAGGAAACAGAAATAAGCGGAGAATCTAACAGGGTACACAGTTAACATTTCCTACATCTGTCTCTAACAATTGCTTGCATTTTGTTGTTGACTCTATGGCAATTCCTCACACCAAGCATGCATGCAGCCACAGTGGAGAGTGAGAGTCAGTCTGTGGGAGTGGCGCTTGATCTCTGAACCTCACGATTTCAAGCTCTATGCCCTAACCACAAGGCCACCTGGAGAAAGAAGCAGAGAAACAGAATGAACATAGAAGTCAGTGGCGATTTCTTATTGAATACCCAGAAGGCTAAACCTCTGCTGTAAATTTTGTAAAATAATCTATCAAATATGCACTATGCACTAAAATGCAATTATTTTCATTAGTATTTTGTGCTTTAATCAGTTGTTAACCCCACTCTAGGACATAGTCTCCACTCAGCTCTGGAGCAGCAGAACGCTACCTGTCAGTCTTTTTGAGAAAATCATTATTGAGGCTTGAGCATCCGTGTATTGAAGCAAGCAGTGATAAAGTAGAGTGCTAAGTGAATAACATGCAAAACTACATCCCTTCCAGTAGTCTCTAAGGGGATCAATGGAGGAGGGGTGGATCATAAAGCTGTCTGCTCAATGCAGAGGGCAGGTTAAACTTAAACGTATAGAAGGCCATCCCACATGCTCCTCCAGGTAGCTATCTTTTTCTGCGCATGTGCACTCTCAGGCAGATATCTGTGGTGAGCTAAGTTTTCAGACAGTCATTGAAGCTGACCTTTATCACCATGGTTCTATAAAAAAGGGTCGAGGGTCGTAAAAATAAAGTGTCCAAATAGCAGGGAGGTGTTCCTCATGAGCTGAACTCTTGCTGTCATTTCTGGACCTTATTATTTTAGAGTGCTCACTACAGCTATTTTCAGTCTGTTGGAGTAATTTCTTGTGTTTCGACATTTGAAAATAGAATGCGTAGTGTTTAGATTCGACTACTACCGTTCAGTCTCCCCTGTTCCAGAGAAGAGTTGCTGACACTGATAGGAGCTGTCCATAAAAATTTCTATGTAGAAAAGGTAAAGGTAAGCTAGCACCACAAGTGGCTCTATTAAGGAAAGAAGTTAAAGGTGCAGTAGGAAAATAAACACATTTTTTACCATGTGGTTTAAAGATCTCCCCACAGCCGCTTAATAAGCAGTGAAATAGAAGGTCTGTAAGTGAAACTAAATGAAAGGCTACAGAGAGAAATCAATTAATAACCTGAACCAATAGGGAGAGCCGGTCCGTTGTACACGATTGGTTCCTGACACGTCAGTCATGCTCATCTGCTTGTCCCTCCCCCCTTTGCGCGTACACTGACACAGGAATGAATCAACCTGCCAATGCTTTGGCAGGATGCCATGGCTGAAAGCTAGCCACTGTTATGCAACATTCACACCTATGGTGACCAGATTTGGGTTTCTGAAAAGGAGGCAGCTGGGGTTGCTGACTGGCTCGGACCGGGAACCCCGGTGGCAGGGGATAGAGTAACCAACCCGACCTGGTGACGGTAGACCTTCCCCCGTCTGCCAGGTAAGGCAGGCGGGGGAAGGTCGGACCGAACCCGACCTTCACCGGTTCGGGTTCGGTCCGAGGGGATTTCAAAATCGTCAGGGATTTTGGTTGACTACAGTGCAGCAGAACCGAGCCGTCAGCTCCAGAGCTGGGGACAGAGCGACCAAACCCGATCCGGTGACGGTAGCCTGGACACCGGTGCCCCCAAGCAGGTTCGGTCGCTCTGTCCCCAGGAAAAATAGGACGTCTGGTCATCGCACCTAAAGTAGCAAGAGCGTGCTGCTTCATTTTTGAAAATTGTACAAGTTTAGTCTGACGTGAGGCTGAAGCATATTTGTTGCTCTGGCTGGTCAGGCGGAGTTACCCTATCCTTTCTTTGCCTGTAACGATAGCAGCTATATTTGCTGTGATCAGTGGGTAAAAAGTAGTTTGAATCTATTTTGAAGGGAGAAAGTCCACCTGAAAACATTGTCAGTGCAGTCAGTTCATCCAGAATACCATCCTGCCTTCAAATACTGTTTCTGTCGGAGCCGATCAGACCCCCGTACACCTATAAATCACATTCCTCTTTGCAGTTTGCCGCAGTGGCTGAAAGGCCATGTCCATAATCCAAACTGCAGGCACCAGTATAATAAAAGCGAACATGTTTTGCCAGAGGATTTCTGTATTTTAATTTAATTTAGGCGTTAATAAACTATTTCAGAGGAGTGATGATAGCGCTCTGCATCAACAGTGGTTCCCGTCTCCCTGCCAGCAGCTGCTCCTGTTGCTGTAGACGTGCTGCAGACAGCATGCACATTCATGTGTTATAAAGGTGTGGTTTCGAGGGGTCCAAAGGGAGAGGCATGGTTGTGTAGCTTTTTTCCAAGATCTCCCACTGCACCTTTAAGCAGACGAGTTTTACAACTTCAAATTTGCCTCCTCTCCCACATTCCACTAAGTCTATGGCGACACACTTATAGTAGTGCAGAGAACCTAAGAGGAAGAGGAGCCGAAAATCTAATTGTTCTTAAGGCCTTATAGAAGCTTGACCTAGCCCTATATTATTTTATTTATTTTCTTTTTAACGAATATCTAGTTGAATTTTTGTTCATGCATAACTTTGAAAAAGTTGATGGTCTCTTATAACTTATTACTGAAAACTAAAGACAAGAACTGTTTTTATTTCATTTTCAATAGATAGACAGATATTTATATTACTTTTAATATTCCTTTAATCCTAGAGTCATAAAAAGATGAAAATGCACACTAAAGGAACAAAGATTACTAATTTATCAGTTTTATGAATTATGAGAGGGATGACTGTGTCATAATTTTTTACTTTTAGTAGTACTACTATTTAATAATAGTAGTATTTTTTGTTTATGTTACAGCATTCACTTTTACTAAAACTCCAAGCTTTACGTGAGTCAAATGATTATTTTCCTATATTGATCAAAAATAATTCACATGAAGGACAGAAGGTATCAACTCATGAGAGTGATATTGTGAGGTGGTTGTCATAATCATTATATACGTTACTCTTTTTGTCTCAGATCTTAACATTTTTTTTATTCTCTTTGCTTCTCTATTTTCTATTCTCTTTTTCATTTATTAAAACACCAGCACCCTCAGAGTTGATAACTCAACAAACTCTCGGTTAAACATCAGTTTCCTGAAAGCATATTTTTCTTCTGACATGACAATACCAAGCATTATGAAGACACAGATAAAGGCGTAGAGGCGTTTATTGCATGGGCAGTGGTACATGAAGGGAGTTAAGTTGATCTAGATGGTAACATATCCTTCAGGAGTTGCTCCTTTTGTTTTCTGCAAGCCCCAAGTTATGAGGAGGTTTTGGAGGAGGAGATCACTTTGCCATCTTTAATCTCCTCTGTGACCACAATGACCTTTTTCACTGTGGTGCTTTCTGAGCCCCCGATGCTGCAAAGACAGAAAAATACAGAGTTAATAATGAATATCACTATGATCAGTTATTTATTGATAAAAAAGGTATTTTTCTTTATTAAATTACCTGGCCTCTCCATCCAGCAGCCTCCTGTATTCTGCAATCTCCATCTCCAATCGTGTCTTGATGTCTAGCAGCATCTTATACTCGTGGCTTTGTGATTCTATATCGGCACGCAGATTGGTTAGCTGTTGCTCAAGAGATGTCACCTGCATCTGAAGCCCTTGGAGCTTCATAGAGTACCGGGCCTCTGTTTCAGCCAAAGTGCCTTCCAGACCCGCTTTCTGAGGAGAGGAGGGGTAAGGGGTGGATGCATAAATGCAGCAGAAAAACATTCTGTGTATGGGAACAGAAGTACAGCCCAGATGAAATGACTTACCATGCTGTGTTGTGACTGTAACTCGATTTCCAGGCCTTGTAATGTGCGACGGAGCTCAGAGATCTCTGACTTAGACGTCTGCAGAACTTCTGTGTGCTGGACCACCTCTTTGTTAAGTTCCTCCGTCTGCAGCAGATGTGTTGAAATGTCATAGACGAAAAACATATCAAACTTTTACACAACTTTTTCAACAAAAAGCCAAGTCTCACCTTTGAGTCGAACCAGGACTGGAGTTCTCTCTGGTTCTTTGCGGTCACACCTTCATACTGCTCACGGATCTCAGCCATAATTTTGGACAGGTCTACTTGCGGTTTTGCATCCACCTCTACATTGATCTGACCACTCATCTGGTTCCTCATAGCTTCCATTTCCTGTACAATAATAGGGCATGATTTGTTTAGTTGTGTTTTTCTGTATTTTATGAAACATTTGAGACAGCTTATGGATCTAAACTTTACTGTTCTCTCCCCACCTCTAAATGATTCTTCTTAAGGAAGACCAGTTCTTCCCTGAGACCCTCTATCTGCATCTCCAAGTCAGATCTGGATAATGTCAGCTGATCCAGAACTCTCTTCAACTCCGCAATGTCTGCCTCCACTGATGTGCGCATGCCAAGCTCATTTTCATACCTGTAGGGCAGTAAAAAGTGTTTCATCATTGATTTGCTACTTCCAAGTGAATGAGCATATCAAGTATTAAACCCCTCTTACTTGGTTTTAAAGTCATCTGCTGCCAACTTTGCATTCTCCTGGGCCAAGAAGATGCCTCCATTAACAGAAATAGCATCCTGGATCTGTAGGAAGAAGATGCAGCTCTTAACATTGACTGCAAGGAATCACACAGTGTTTTTCCAATGCATGCATGGAAAATAGCAACTCACCTTTCCCTGGAGGTCGGCAATGGTAGCGTAGTATGCTGAGTAGTCCCGGGCAGAAGGGCCAGTTTTGCTTTCCAAGTACTGTCGGATCTTCAGCTCCAGCTCAGCATTGGCACTCTCCAGTTTGCGCACCTTCTCAAGATAAGAGGCCAGACGATCGTTCAAGTTCTGCATGGTGGCTTTCTCATTCGCTCCAACGTGGAGGTCCACTCCTCCACCAGCCCCGAAACCTGCACCCCCTCCCATCCCATAACTTCCACCTCCAGCACCAAACCCAGAGCTGGAAACAGAGATCCTTGATCCGCTTCCACCTGCACCACCATAAACACTAGAGGCATACTGCCTTTGTACCCGGCCTCCGCCCAGGCTTCCACCACCAAGGTTTCTCCCTGAGTAAGAGCTGGACATGCTGATTCTTGATAGGTTGCTCATTGTTGGAGCTGCTCAGTAGGTCTGCCTGCTTTGGAGTGAAGAGATGGCTGAGATGTACAGCTCTGCTGCCCCCCTCTTTTTATGCTGCACACAGCTGCTACCAGTGTGGGCGGAGCGATGCCGAATGCCTGAGGTGAACATGATCTAAAATGGGTGCAGAGTCCCACCCTTCAAAAACACTGACTTCAGTCTCTTTAAGTAACTTCGTAGGAGAGCAAAAATGATATTTTCTTCAATCCCTGTGGTAAAATTGCAAACAAGCACACAACATAAACTTGTGCTGTTTTTCTAAAAAAAAAACAATGTTTCTGTGAAAACCTTATTGTATCTGAAACAGGCTGAGTAGAACAGCCGCACCCATTACTGTTTGTTCAGTTTCACCTCGGACAGGCTTTAAATCCTGCCAAGATTATCTCAGGTTAAGTCACCTCTTTTGATTTACTGCCATAGTTAATATGCGGGTCACCCATAGCCAACCTAACCTGTTTCGTTACCAGGACAACAATCAGAACAAACACAAAGATGGATGAGGTGGACTTTATATGACATATTTTCCAACTGCTAAAAAAGAAACTTTCCTTCAAAATCTTGTGCAAATCTTATTTTTCAGTCCTTTTGTTTAGCAACAGCCTGAAGTCATTTTTTCTTCTTACATCTCTTTTTGGCTCCATTAACCACTTGGCTTAGCACAGAGCCGACTGCAGAGTTAAATCCTGGCATGTACATAAGCTGAAAGAGAACAAGCTCTTGCCTGTTTGCTTCTTTCCATCCTGCGCTCTTTCAGAATGCCCCCTCCAGAAGTGTTGGCTTAAGCGTGTCACATAAAACCTTTGGAAATGATTATTCAAGTTTCAAAAAGGTAAGAGTTTGAAAAGGTATCACCAATAACTATTTCACTCTAGTTCGGAATTAATGACAGAAAAGGTAACAGGTTTGTCACCAATATATGTTTTTGTTTTTATGTTTTATATTTTTCATTGCCTCCATTTAACAGATGTCTGTTGCTAAATGTGCATACACACACTTTCTTTTTAGCTGCTGCTTCTGATTTTAAGGTTCCACACTCGACTCCTCTCTGCTAAACAGGAAACAGATGTCAGGGACACTGAGCAGTACGAGTGTGCAGTTATATTGCAGGGAAGACACAACAGGATTTCAGACCAATAAAGCATGGCATACTTATATATACCTTCCTGCACAGCAAATTGTCCTGCATCGCGGTATATTTTGCAACAACATAAATGCTTTGGCAAAAGTAAAGTTAAGCCCCTTAAAGCCACTTTGGTATAACCTGTAAATAATTACACATATAAAACTCTGGTCTAATAAAGACACCAGAGAGGAGAAATAGTGACATCACCACACAGATGTCCTTAAACAACAACTTAACAGCACTACAATATTTCACCAAGTGATATACTGTGGCTCTTGATAGATTTAAAACTGTTTTCAAACATTAGCTGGAAATACAGAAAGGCTCAGAATTATTCATATATTGGCCAGATAAATCTTTCATGTTATGTTTTTAATATACCATCAATTGTCTCCTAGGGCTGCAGCCATTGGTAGCACTAATGCCTTGCAGCAAAGATGTTCTGAGTTTGAATTCCATCAAGGTGTTATTCTGCACAGTTTCTATTGTCTGCCCGTGCATTGGTTTTCTCAGCTTCCTACCCCAGTTTAAAAAAATGGATGGTTTAGCAATCTTTCTATATTGCACTTTAGGCATTATTTTTGAGCAAGTATGGTGGTTTGTCTTTTGTGGCTCTGTGAGATCTGTTTTTAAGGAGGCCCTGGGCCAAAGGCAGCAAAAGTTATATCACAACAATAACATTTGCAGTTTAAGGAGGTCATCTCAAGTGCTGTTTGCCTTGTCTTAAAAGTGTTCAGTGTAATAAATCATATTAATTTCCAGTCTTTTTTGAAGAGTTTTTCATTTGATGGAGCAGAATAAATAAAAGCCATTTTTCCAAGTTCTGTTTGAGCAAATGGAACAGAAAGCAACAAATAAAGAGTAGGCGTCAACATTTCTCTGTGTGATTAAATTACAGATGTAGGAGGGCAATAGTCTGAGTATTGCCCAGCCTCCTGGTGGACATAGAAAGTCATCCCAAACGATGGGTGTATAGATGTTTCTCCTAAGTGGAAGTAATATTAAGGTATTTTAGAGACTGAGACAGAATCCTGACTTATATTGATAGAAAATATGTGGGGGAGCTTAGAGTTAAGGTGATGACAAGAAGGCCTTTCCTCTCTGAGAGTGTAAGGTAATTGCCAGGATTATTCATCAAAATTCGGGTGGAAAAATCCAAGTATCAGCGGTTTTCAGAACGGCAACAATAATACAACATACATATAGGTTTAATTTCCTACTACGGTGGAAACATTAGCTTTTAAATCCATCAATGGGGTGCAAATGTATTAAGCCTTCCAAGTTACATTTCTTAGACAGTACGTCTCCAAACTTCTCCTCCTCACAAGCTAAATCCTTACATAAATGCATGTTTTTAAATGACATTTTAACTTCAGACTTTAGTATTACTTTTTTCTGTCTTGTGTAGTTCTAGATTGATATCCAATTTTATTTCCATCCTGATGTAATATCATTACCTTTTTAAGCAATATTTACCTGTGCCTCTTAGTTGTTTTGTGCATATTCTTAATTTAGAAAGTAAATTTATATTAATTTTCTGTTCCCCTATATTCCTTTTAGGGGAGCTGGTGCAAGTATCCAGCAGTTCATCTCAGCACACCCCAAACCAGTCACAGGATGGAAAACTTCTAGTCTTCTGAAAATAGACAGCAATAGTATAATTCATATCAATTTATATGATAAAAACATGAATGAGTAAGTAGTAAAATGTGCATAGTAAAATTCAGTGTTGATCTGGCCTGACTGAGATGTTTCAAAGGTTGTTTCTCCTCAGGCAGTGAATTATCACCCAATGTATCTTTCACTGTGTTGCACATTTAAGACATACAAGAAATGTTTTAGAGCAGCTATAAGACATGCAAAGACAGGCTTTAGTGTTTGGCATTGATGAGAAGAAGAAGAACTATCTTGTTACTCAATTTTAAGCAACTGAAGGTCCCCTGCAGCAGCCATTTGGAAACAAGCATGTCTGCAGGCCATCCCTGCCTGTTCACTGTAAACTGTCTGTAGTTCTAGAATATTCATAACATGCTTTCCTATTTATATTGGCATCTCTTTGCAAGGATACTAGGTTTGTGATAAAGCTAAATCTGTGCCCAATAGGAGAAGGATTTCAAATGTAATACAACCCAGTTAAAAGTATTAAAGCTACATGAAAAACAATTTTATAAACTTATAACTAAAAAAACATAAAGTTTGACCAAGACCAACAACATATCAATTCCACATAAATACATTCTCATATAAGATGCATGTTCAAGAGCACTATCTTTAATCCATTTAATGTCTGTAATTGAAATGATCCTGAATAGTTTCAAAAAGCCAAGCCTACTTTCAGAAACAGAAATTGTTGACATGTCATTTCAGGACAGTACATTCACTCTTTAAGACATTTTTTTGCATGATGTAACCTGCACAAACGAATGAAAGAGGATAGCTCATGGCTCTGTTGTTGTTTTAAAAACCTTTGCAGTTTGTGGTTTTGCCTCAGGTAAGTAAACGGCATTATAACCCGATGAAATGACATCATCTCTGTACAAAATTCCAGTACTTAAACATCAACAGCCAGTAGGAAAGAAAATGTTACAAAAACAAATTGAATTTTTAGCATGCAATGTACAGACATGTTTCTGTAGTTTCATGCCCCAGACAGAGATAAACAAACTGACCTGATGTCCAACCATTGACTGCTGAGCTTTGTTATTATTCAATTTACCTCTCAAATCTTGTCCAATCTTCTTCTTTAATCAAAGATTCATTCAGACAAGTAACAAAATCAATCATCAAAATACATTATTACTGCAACCCAAAAAAACCACCAGAGTGGTACAAAGTGTACAAATCTTTCCCACAACACAACATGAACTCTTTTGGACCCTTTAAATCCCTTAGATTTGTGGAACTACACAAGAGCAAACAGGTGAAAATACTCACGTAAATAAAACTTAATACATTCATTCACCTGCTTTCTGTTTTGTTTATTTTGCTTTTATGTAAGAGATTTTTCTCATTTTAATGCTGTTGAATCCTGCGCACACTCACCTTTTATATAGTCATTGTGAAGGTATTGTATTTTTCTGAGTGCCGAGTGATTGATGGTATGTGTGGTGATAAACCAAGGTGTGGTTGTGGTTTCTGTGTGAACAGACTTTAAAAGGCTTGGTATTTGCACGCTCCTTTTAATGAATGAAGTAAGGAGCATTTCGTTTGCTAAGACAATCCAAACCTCACCACAGGTTATAATATATCTTTGACTTGCTAAGTGGATTATTACCGCACATAAGTTAGAGATGCAGCTGCGGTTAAAAAATATGCATAATTCCTTCTAACACATTTCCGGCCTTGCAAGCTCTAAGGATGATGCAAAAGTAAGTTGAGAAGGCTTTCTTAGTTTATCAAAACAACCCACATTCAATAAACTGTAGAGAAGAACAGTATGTCTGCAATGTGCAGAAACGTGATAGATATTCCCAGCATGCTTTTCTCTGGGTGTGGATCCACTCTGTGTATGCCAAATATAAAAAGCATTCAAATCTGTTGAAAAGGAAGGACCAAGTGCCAAGATGACTCACAGCTCAGTCAGGTAATTTTTTTGAAGTCCTCCCTTGTCTTTGTGTTTTGTTAGATGCCCTGTTTCCTGTAGTAGTTTCTTCCAATACCCTGTAGGGACTGACCACACCTTAGCCACACTTGCATGCAAAGGCTGCATTTATTTAAAAGATCTGGAAAGTTCCAGCTATCTGACAGAACTTATTTTTTCCTCAATTAGCAATTAAGTTTGTTATTTAAACCAAAAGCCCATGAGGCACCCGTAAAGGGGTCATAGGATGCAAAACCGAGTTTACATTGCCATAGATGAAAAATGATAGTTCAGTGGGTGAAATGAACGTACAGAGAAGTTCAAACCCCATCGACATCTCCTTTCTCTGCAAATCTCACAATTCTACTTTCACCATAAAACGGGCGAATCCAAACTAAGCTCCGAGTTGACATAAACTAGGGCATGTTGGACCGGAGCAAAAAGCCATGAGCCACCCTTCCTCAGCCGGAGGAGGGGGACAGGGGGCCGGTAAGCAAGGGGGGTAAAGCACGGGGCCGCCTGTATCAAGGCTACCGTCGCCGGGTAGGGTTCGGTTGCTCCGTCTCGCACTGGCTCCCTGCCCCCATCCACCGGGGTTCCCGGGTCAAGCCTGAAGCTGACTGCTTGGGTCGAATGGCTGGTATGTTTGGACAATGTGCTGCACTGTAGTCGACCAAAATCCCAGACATACTGCAGAAAAGGAGAACGTCGGGTCACCCTACCATATCAACAATTTCCATGTTTCAGTGAGTGAGTGCTTGTTACTATGATGTGTCTTTGCTCAGTAGCGCATTGTAAATCAACCAATCAGTGCACAGCTCATCTAAATATTCATGAGCTTACCATAAAAGGAAGAAAACCTGTTTCATTCTTAGGCTCTTAACCAGGCTTCCATTAGGGCTCATAGAACAGCAAAAATGCCATATTCAGCCCAACCAATGTTACACACACTATTCAGAGACCTTAAGGACTAGCACCAAATACAGTATATAATCGTTCTATGACCCCTTTAAACTCTTTAATTGTGTGGTGTTGTGGTAAGAAAAGAGATAACCCCCATCAAGCAGTGGAAAAATTTTGTTTCTTGAAGACCTTCACCCAAAACCCAAAACAAAATACTGTACTCCCATTGTGCTTCCCTCTATAATGGCTCTTCCAACACTGTTAGACAAGGAGGAAGCACTTTGAATTTGGACATGTTTAGCTAGTTAAACTAAAATTCTGGTTCATGTCCACTTTGGGACAGTTTATTTTTGTTGATGCAAACAATCACTTTAGGTTGTGGACCAAAACTAAAATGTTAAACTCAACTCTTCAAGAGGGTCTCAAAGCGGTTTGTCTAAACAAGCTGCTTCTGCAGAACTACAGGCTCATCCCAAACCTCGATCTTGAAAGATCTGTGTTTCAACAGTACAACATATTCGTAATGCAAGGTACACAACAGAGGGCAAATCAGCCAAACGGATATTCCCCAGGCTAAGTAGCCAGGGCATGATCAGCCAGAGGCATAGTTACAGGACCACACTGTCACAGCTCTCCCCCTCTTTTCACAAGCACATGCTTGTGCTCCACTAAGGCTGCCACACCCATTTAAGAAGCTGTGGAGAAAGTGAACAGTTTTGAACATGGGTCCTGCCAGCAATGCCAGAATGCGGCAAGGTGCACAACAGAGGACCCAGGCAGGATTCGATACCCAGACTCCTGGGCAAAAGTCATGTGCGCTGGAGGAACTGTTTAATTCTCCATGAAGGACAGGGGATGGGGTGGGGGGGATGTCTGTACATACATTCATTTCATAGCTAAATCCTCAATCAGGCTTGAAATCTTGGTGTATTTATAGACTCAGGCCTGTCAGAGGCCCATAAAGACAGTAGCAAAGTTGGTCTTCTATCACTTTGATAACTCCTGTATGCATCTGTAGTAGAATTGATTACTGCAATGGTGTCATCACAGCTGTCTAAGAAGTTGCTCAGACAGCAGCAGTTGATCCAGAATGTTGCTATCCACATCCTCGCTAAAACCAAGAAAGGGAAGCACATAACCTCAGTTCTAAAATCATTAAAGTGGCTCTTTGTAACTTGTTAGTCTATGAATCACTGAATGGCTTAGTTCTAAAATGCATTACAGACATACTGTCAGTCTAAAGACCACCCTGACCTCTCAGGTATTTGGTTCAGGTCTATGCTGCCTACTAAGAACCAGCACTAAATATTGAGAAGCAGCTCTTCAATTTTATGCTCCTCTAATCTGAAACAAACTCCTGGAGCCATCAGTTGCTGTAAATCAAGATTAAAAATTGATTTGACAAGAGTACCATTTGACTGTGCTATCTAAAAAATATATTATTACATTTTCTGTCCAATTTTCCATTCCATGTTTTATTAATCATTTAGTCTTTTAATATAATCAACTTAATTTAAGTATTAATTTCTATTCTCTTGACCTACTTGTGTAATGCTGTTTTTTTTTCTTCCCATATACAGCACTTTGAATTGTCATGTTACTGAAATGTGCTGTATAAATAAATTTGCCCTGCCCTGCCTTAACTTGTGTTGTAAGAGTTATCGCACCACAAACTGAGTCACCTACAAGGTGTACCATTTAAGCCATAGCACATTTCTGTAGCAAATTTGTGTTGCAATATAGGACACAGTAGAGTCAGCAAACTAATAAGCAGAAGTTGAATGTCTTTAAGTTTTCTCAAAATAAGTCATAGGTAACTATACCTGAAATTGTGTCCAGGAAAATCCTAACAACAAAAGTACATTCTCAATATTGTCTACTGCAATAGTTCCAAACATGGCATTTTATTCAATCATTTACATCTGGTTCCAAACACATCTGACAAGTACATTGACACAGGAAACTACAAACCATGTTCTCAAGTGGTTTGTTGTTACAGGTGTTTATTTTCCCCTTATCTGTGTGAAAAGAAACTGAACCACTGGAAAGTACAGGTTAAACTCATCAACTGTAGCTGACAAAAGCAGACAAACTTGAGGCAAAGGAATGTAATTTATGAGGACAATTCCAACCTATCTAAAAGAACAATTACATAAGACCATAAAAGTATATTATTCAAGATATATCTTTACTTGTCTTAGTGCCCTTAATAGCATTACTTATATCAGGAGACGGGGAGAGGCCAAGCCAGCTGTGAGAGAGCAGGAATAAGGATTTACCGTGGGTTTATAAAGACTCCAACATCGATCCATTTTATTCTCTGTCGCAAATAGAGGATATTATTTTCAAATTCTCATTAACCTGTTGGTGCTGTTGTAGAGATAGGCATAAAGTCTATTTTTGGTGGATCATGTAGCAAACACTGTCTATTTCTAAAGACCAAATTGAAATTCAGACAAGGTAAGAGGAAAATGTATCCAATGTGGATTACCACACCACCTAATTAGTGATGGACGGTGGAGCAGACATGGAACAAGGTTGTACCTGGGGGTTAACCTTTGGACCTAAAATTGGACCTAAATTTAGCACCTTCTATTAGGACTTAGCATTTTTACTACTTAAAACAGCCAGTCCAATTACATTTATTGATCTCTCACTGCCTTCTCCCCTCACTCATGAACAGAACCACATGATATTTTAACTCTTCCCATTGAGGCAATAATTCTCCTCTGAGAGCCACCTTTTCTTGTCAGGAACCGTGGCCATTAGACTTGGAGGAGCTGAACCTCATCCCAGCTGCTTCACTCTCAGCTACAGACCATCCCACCACCATCTGTAGGTCTTGGCTGGAGGGAGCCAGCAGATCCATGTCATCCACAAAAAGTAGGGATGAAATCCAATGGTCCCCAAACCAGACCTGCTCAGGTAAGCTGGGTTAAGGAAATACTCAAAGTAATCCTTCCACCCCAGCTGTGAGTCCGAGTGTAGTTTCATTATTGGAATTCTGTGTAAGTCATGAATTGAACATGATGTTCAGGCATAAGGATTTCCAACAGTACACTTGGCACCAGGACACCATAGGACAGGCATGGATGATCGCTTATAAAGTCTTATAAATATCTGGGGCTTCTAGACCAAGAGAAGGGTGGAGCTCTCCACCAATTACCACCTGGTGAATAGTTGAACATGCTGGAAGGGGAGGATGCTGGACAGCCTCAGCAAGCGCAAACAAGTAGTTAGGGTGTGCTGGAATGCTGCTCACTGAGACCTCGGTCAGGGACATATTAAACTCCCACCTCTCTGAGAGCTTCTCTGAGATTTCACCGGAGGCTGCGGGAATAGAGTTTGATTTGACCACGTTTTTTGCCTCTATTGGCAAACAGCTGCCTCTTGTGGCCGTACGCTCTGTAGTATCGTTAATGGAAACAACCCCCAAACCTGGTGGTGGACACTTGCAGTAAGAAAAACTGTCAAGCTAGAGAAGATGTTTTATTTAGCCCTTTTGGTTAGTGAGACTCGTGAGGTGTGTCCCTCTGGGGGGGCTGCAGAGACGAAAACTCAGGCCAGAGAGCTATTGGAAGAGTTCCTGAAGAAAGACTTCTAGTAGGCCTCATGGCAATCAATTCTGGTACAATGGAAACAATCTATCAAAATGGCTTCAGCATGGAAAAATTAGTATGCAGATTAAAAAATATGCCATGACTTTATGTTTAGATTTAAGCTGCTTTTTGTTCTTGATGAGGAATGAGAGGTACATCAATCTTCCAGACCTCAGCCAAATACCAATCTCTGGTGCTGATTCCCTGTCAGCTTTTATGACAGCTATCAAAGACAGATCCTTCTGTGGTAATTTTCTCCTAACTTAAAAGATTGTGTAAATGTGGTTGCCCTGCATTTAACCTCTTGAACCTTTGGTCTAAGGGCTGGGTTAAGAACAAACAAAGGATAGGTACATGATAAATGGCATGGACTTATAGAACACCCATTTGAGGCAAGATACTTAAAAGAGCTTTACTCTACATTCACACTTCGATGGTGACAAACTACATTGTACTGTCATCTGACCACCATCAGCAATGTAGATTAGGTGTCTTGCCCAAGGAAACAATGACTGGGACAGATGGAGTTGGGGTTTAAACCGGGGGCCCTCCTGTCGCAGCACAAACTAATTTTTCTATTAAAATACATATCTTTGTGTTAAATTTCAGTGTAGTTTAGTTGCAGTGTTCTCTACTCAAAACATATAAAGGGAACACTCAATATTATCATAGATCTGAATGAATGAAATATCATTGAATACTTTGTTTTGTACATGAATGTGAATGTGCGAACAAATGAATCACACAAAAAAAAGAAA
Source organism: Cyprinodon variegatus (assembly GCF_000732505.1). Taxonomy (NCBI): domain Eukaryota; kingdom Metazoa; phylum Chordata; class Actinopteri; order Cyprinodontiformes; family Cyprinodontidae; genus Cyprinodon; species Cyprinodon variegatus. The sequence continues at coordinate 549,296 of NW_015150763.1, read as the reverse complement.
TGGAAATCACATTTATTAACTAATGGAGGCCTGGAATTGGAGTCACACACAAAATAAAAGTGGGGAAAAAATGTAAACTCCTTTAAACAGGTCCTTAAATGAGGCCCAGTATTGTGTGTGGCCTCCACATCTCTGTATAACCTCCTTATAACTCCTAGGTATGCTCCTGATAATGTGGTGGATGGTCTCCTGTGGGATCTCCTGCCTGACTTGGACTAAAGTATTCACAAACTCCTGGACAGTCTGTGGTGAAACTTGACAGTGGTTAATGGATTGAGACATGATGTCCCAGATTTGTTCAATGGGATTCAGGTCTGGAGATCAGGCTGGCCAGTCCATAGCTTCAATGCCTTCATCTTGCAGGAACTGCTAACACAATCGAGCCACATTAGTTAGCATTGTCCTGCATTAGGAGGAACTCAGGACCAACCACACCAGCATATGGTCTCGCAAGGGGTGTAAGGATCTCCACTTGGTACCTAATGACAGTCCGGCTACCTCTGGTGAGCACATGCAGGGCTGTGCGGCCCTCCAAAAAAATGGCACCCTACACCATTACTGACCCACCAAACTGGTCATGCTGAAGGATGTCACAGACAGCAGATCACTCTCCAAGGTGTCTCCAGCTGCCTCCAGATTCTGTCATGTCTGTCACATGTGCTCAGTATGAAACTCATCTGTGTAGAGCACAGGGCACCAGTGGCGAATTTGCTAATCCTAATGTTCTCTGGCAAATGCCAAGCACCCTGCTGTTGGGGTGTGAGCACAACCTCTATCTGTGAGGACCCTCATACCATCCTCATGGAGTTGGCTTCTGACCATTTGCACAGACACATGCACATGTGTGGCCTGATGGAGGTCCTTTTGCAGGGCTCTGGCAGTGCTCCTCCTGTTTCTCCTTGCACAAAGGTGGGGTTAGCGGTCCTGCTGCTGGGTTGTTATCCTCCTAAGGCCTCCATCATGTCTCCTGGTGTTCTCTTGGTGGCCTTTCTCCTGGTAGCACCTCCTGGCTCTGGCCACTATGCTGACGGACACAGGAAAACCTTCTTGCCAGAGCTTCCGTTGATTTGCCATCCTGGATGAGCTGCACTACCTGGCCAATTTGTGTGGGTTGTAGAGTCCGTCTAATGCCACCTCCAGTGTGAAAGCAGCACCAACATTCAAAAGTAACCAAAACATAAGCCATAAAGCATTGGTACTGAGAAGTGGTCTGTGGTCCCTACCTGCAAAACCACTGCTTTATTGATTGTGTCTTGCTAATTGCCAAAAATGTCCACGTGTTGTTTATTCCACTTGCACAGCAGCATGTGAAATTGATTATCAATCAGTGTGGCCTCCTAAGTGGATGTTTGATTTGATTGAAGTGTGTTGTTTACGTGTTCCCTCTATTTTTCTGAGCAGTGTTATTTATCATACAAGAGGCAAAGCCTGGTTTATGCTCAGAAACCAGGTCATCTGTGAGTGTGTCAAAGTTAACGCAGATATGAGCTTGTCATATGAGCTCGTCAAACCGTTACATGGACACCCACAATCCTAGCTAGTTCGTGATTGTCCCTCTTGCATTGTGGCATGGAATAACATAGCGCAGACCACGCTTAAAAATTGGGTATACATCAAAAATATCTGCATCTTACCTGCAACAAGATAACCGAGACACACTGCTGCGGGAGTATACACAGCCCTTAAGGCTGCAAGACCAGTAGCCCAAACATACCTTCACCAGAGATCATCAGGGCAAATCTGACAACAAAAACTTTACTTTGAAACATAATTTTTTGCAAGTTAAACACACAGTTGCCATGGTTTAACACTACTGGTTTAATATGTGAATTGATGAGACTGATAAGCCTCAACCTTTTTTCCTCAACACAGTTGAAACTGTGTGAAAAGCTTTTTGTCAGAGGATTACAAATTGCAGTGCTGAATCTAAACAACTTTAGCCTTTTGAAGAATGTTATAGCACAAAAGCATTCCAAAGAGGGCGGTCCAAAACTAGTGAGTCACTTTTACCAAGTGAATCAAAAACTAATCCTTAACCTCTGCTTGAATTAATTACACTTTAACAAAATAAATCTTTGATGTTTTTGGAAAGAGTGGGAAGGCATCATTTTTTTATTCTTGAACATTTTTAACCTCTCATCCATGCACTTACACAAGTTTTTCCTCTCTGCTGGTCCCTCTGCTACAGTAAACCACTTCCAGGTTTGGCTCCTTTTCCTCTGAGACTTTTAAAATGCCACTGGTATTTGAGCCTCACTTTTACATACCCAGCACCTTACTGATTTGGAAAGTTCTCTTCTTAGAGCAAAAATCTGTTTCCATTTTAGCAAACTAGGGTTATGCAATTTGAGGCTGTGCCAGAGCATGTTCACAGAAAGACAATAGAGACCTCTGGTGGTCAGAACTCAAGAATTTATTAAATTTACTTTTTATTATGTCAGGATCACTATTTAAAGGGAAGACAGTTAAAACACTTACTTTTAATATGTTTGACATCTTTAATGATTGGGGGTGAAATTTATACACATTTATGACACAAAGACTCTCAGATAAATCCAGTGTTTTACTTATTTCAACTCAAAAGAAAATACCAAAAGTTCTGACAAAAGCACACACAAATTACTAACTTAACAGGCTTTAGAAGAGGCAGATAGGTCACTGAATGGTGTGCACTTGGGTGTCCACAGAGTGGGACACAACCTTTCCATCAATAATTTGCTCTATGATGGTTTTCACTCTCTTCTCAATGTGAGGTTTTTGCTCTGCAGAGGGAACACAAAGTCAGTCTGATGCAACAAGAAGGGGACTTTTCCAAGATTTTATCACTAAAACACCAGGATTAAAGGTTAAAAGGTTGTCATTCTTACCTTCAACTTCCTCCCTCACTTGTTTGATGATCACAACCCTTTAGAAGAGATGGAATTCATAATAAAGTTTAACTTTAACTGCTGTGAATAGATGCTGTTTATTTCTAGGTAGAAATGACTCACTTCTTTTGCTCATATGCCTCTCCTTCCAGCAGCCTTCTGTACTCATCAATCTCCTTCTCCAGCCTTGGCTTAAGCTCCAGCAGCACGCTGTAGTTGTTCTGCAGCTGCTGCAGAGAGGCCTTCATGTTCTGCAGCTCTGTCTCCAGAGTGGTGATGATCGACTGGTACTGGCTGAGCTGAACAGAGTACTGCGTGTTGACCTCAGAGACATTCTGCTGCAGGCACTCAACCTAAAGGACAGACAGGGGAAATATGAGGACGGGTGTCATTTCAACCTGATTGTACGATCAAATATAGATTTTAAGGTGGCTTTGCAGTCATCTGCTTTGCAGATTTGAAAAGCCGTTTATCTGCTTTTTGTCTGTTTTTGCCTTAACATATCTTCTGCAATATTTTCAACTCTCCCCTTCTTAAAGTATATTTGCTCATTTGACTACATATGTTTTCTGTCACCAGACAGCATCAAATTCTTGACAACTGGATAACAGAAATATGTTTGTGGACTTGGACATGAAAATTTCTAATGCACATTTTTTTCATTAGGGACTACTGTTTGGTAGTTTGCAAGCTTTTGATTAAGTTCAATTTTGATTTACATCAACCCATCATGCAGGTAATCCTCATATACAATTTTGGATTTTAAATGAATGCATTTGAGCTCTACCTGATAAAAATAAAAGGTTGCACATCACAGCCTCCAAACATCACAATTTAAACTTATAATTCAGGCTGAATAGATGAGCTACCTTACTGACAGGGCTGGTTTAAACCATTTAGTATGCTTTGGCTTTAATGCCAAGGAATATTGTACCTTCAGGCAGCCATTGTGGTGGTTTAATTTAATTATTGTTTCCCTGCCTATGGGAGTGGTGATTTGCACCAAGCGGAAGGAATAATAAAATCAGTCCTGCCTTCACATTCTCTAACTTCAACAATTGGCAGCTGGATTTTTTTAAACTTGCCGCTTCTGGCTATTCCATCTGGAAGATGTACCCTACCACACCTTCAAACTGTTTTTGGAATAGATTCGTTTTAAGAATGGCCCAGAGATCAACCTCAATAACAAACATATAAACTATGCTAAAACTACACCAAACACATCTAAAAAAAATAATTTTCTCTTCAGTTAAAAAGATTGGTGAATACTTAGCTACTTGCTGCAGAACAATTGTGTATATTTTGTGTAATTTCATGGGTTTGAGCCACAAGATAAAAAATTGGCTCAGCATAACTGAAAAAAACCCTAAAATGAACATGACATTTATACTGATAGTCAGTGGATGTAATCTTGTAAATAAGCTGTTCATGCTGGCTAGCATGACAAAATACATGTTTTTGATTTGAGGACATGTCATCATTACATTGATTTAAACTGTTACAGCTTTAAAGAACTGAAGTCTGAAGCTTCCTTCTTATTCTTTTTTATTTAAATAAACAATGGAAGTTTGAATTATAATTGACGGATTAATCTCAATAAAAATAAGAACTTGTTCACATTAAGACTCTCCCACTGGGGACCCACTGCAGACCCTGACAGCAGTGGAGAGGATTTCATGTCGATCTTTTATTTAAAAGGGACATTAAGAATGATTCTAATACTTTGTTCAATCAAGGGAAATTATAATTGTTTTGTCACACGCTCTATTAATGCATGTATCCTTAGATTTATGATGAATTTAGAGGTTGAATCTTTAAAACCAGGAGCACTTAGCTATGTGCCTCACCTCAGTGTACAGAGACTGTCGGCTTATCACTAGAGACTGGTAGGTCCTCTTCAGCTCTGAAATCTCAGAATGATACGTCTTCACCTCTGTCTTGCAGGTGATGATTTGGTTTTGGAGAGTTTCCATCTTCAAGCGGAGAAGAAATATTAACAACAAGTTTATTTATTTATCTATTTTTAGATGTCTAAAGGTCTGGGATAGCCTCACCTTGGACTGGAACCACTTCTCGACCTCCAGCTTGTTGTCTTTCATTACGGTTTCATAGCGCTCCCTCATCTCCTGCAAGACCCTCATCAGGTCAGAGGACCCTGTGTTGTCCACCTCCACGTTAACTTTCCCAGAGCCCTGGAGTTTCAGCTTCTCCATCTCCTGCAGCAGGCCACACATGAATTGTTTTATTCCACCTTCCCCTCCTCATTTTCTAGAGACTATTGTGTTTTATTTTCAGAAAATCCTACCTCCTTGTGGCTGTTGGCCATGCAGATTAACTCCTCCTTCAGCCCCTCCACACTCATCTCCAGGTTGCTGATGCTGAGAGTCAGGCTGTCCCGGATCCCTCGGAGACGAAACACATCAGCCTCCACTGTCTTCTGCAAGTTAACCTCCATCTCATACCTACACGTCACATTTATTCATTCATTACAGTATATCATCATTATGTTGAAGTGCAATCAAAGAATAATAAAATCCTATTTTAAGACCTCCTGATCGTCTAAAAAATAAACACTTCTGGTATCTGATTGTTAAGCTTTAGGGGCCTAAAGGTATTTAAGAGCTAACTTACTTCATTTTAAAGTCCTCTGATGCAAATCGGGAGTTGTCAATATGCAGACGCAATCCATGGTTCTCTGAAATTGTTCTTGCGATCTGAAAGGAAGGAAACATGACATTTATCTTCCACCATCTATACAGGATTGATCTGTATCGTCTTTTAGAGCTGTAAAATGACTCAGTAGGAAGTGATTAGTTAGCGAGGTCACTGACCTGCAGAAAATCTACTTACTGTTGAGAGTTTAGGACTAGTTCCCCACATAACGCTCCACAGTGATTCAAATCAACCTTAGAGATTTTTTATTTATCAAAACAGTGAATCTTTACCAAACGTCTGATGTTGACATTCTTCTTCTTCTTTTTTTCTTTTTTTTTTTAACAAAGGGTATCAAGTCAGCTATGCTGCTTTTAGTATTTTCCTGGGTTGTGTAGCTATTAGCACCACTATAGATAAAGATTTTAAAAAATATTAAGAAAAGCAGGAAACCTATAATATATGGGGTAGTCAGACATAAACAGGTTGTTTAAAAGTAAAACTTTTATTTCTGAAAATACATTCCCGTGTCCCTCAAAATGATTTGTAAAACCCTATCTCCTCTTGTTCCAGTGTTTCCTTAGAAAGATACAGTATATTATTATTACAGTATGAGCTTTTTTCTTCTACTCCATTACAATCATCTGTTGAGCAACAGACCGATTTAATCAAAAAATAAATGATTGTTTGTTTTTGTTTGAGCACATATAGTGTGTTATTGACATACTGAGCTATTTTTCTTCACTATTTTTTAGTACTTCGAAATTAATTAAATATTTATGGAGCTTAAATGAAATCAAGAAGCATTCCTTTCTATCTTTGCAGGACTACCCCTCTTTTTTCTCATTCATCTATGATTGTGATGCAAAATGTGAGGGATACCTCTGCTTTCAGGTCAGTAATGGTGGAAAAGTAGGACTTGTAGTCTTTGGTTATATATGTGTTCTTCACACAGAACTCCTCGATGTTTAGCTGCAGCCTCCTGTTCCTCTCCTCCAAAGAGCGAACCTACAGAAACACACATGAAGCGGGTTCAGTCAGTTTATTGAGATGCTTCGGTTAAAGAAACCCAGAGTCTTATCTTAAATTCTTAAATATTAATTCTTTGAAAATATTTAATCTTGTTTAGGCTGATCTATATTGACATACAATATGTTAGAGATGAAAGACAAGCTATATGGAAAACAAACAAGGAGACACGTTCAGCTATATTCTGTTCATCACTGATTTTGTTACGTGTGAGTAAAAATATGGAGTTCCTGAATCTTTCTGAGGGAAAACATAGGTGAAAACACATTTTGAATAAAAATTAACTTTGTTTGGAAATTAAATTTCAGTAGCCTGTAGATTAAAACTAAAGAGTCTATTACAGATAACTAAAACAGCATCTTTTCTCAGTGGTCTCTATGTTTTCTACAAACTTCAAAAACTTCTGAATCTTATAAAAAAGTAGCAGTTTTTTTTTTTTTTTATATAAACTTAAAACTATTGGACTGTCCGGGAACAAATATAATCTGAATATAATGATGGTTCTTCCAGATTTTATTGTTGCTGGAAGTTATATTTTTCCTTTAAAATACATTTTTAAAATACATTTTTTCTGTTTAGTTGTTTAACAGGTAACAAAGAAATCTTTGCATGTTTTTTTATTAAAATATATAAACCATGAAATAACACGAATAATTTCTTATTCTACTGATCAAATCCTGATGAGTAGAGATTGTAGCACTTGGTTTAATTTTCTTTGCAGGTTTAAAATAATTATTCCATGACACGGGAACCAGTAGAACCCCATAAATCCCATAAATCCAATTTTCACCGCAAATTATAAAATAATGAAATTTATGAGTGAGAATAAGAGGTCGTTTTGTTGATAGTCCCCACAGTTGGGCAGAGATTTTACTGGGCGGAGCCCAGATGAGATTTATGGGAATAAAATATTTAATAATAATAATAATAATAATAATAATAATAATAATAATAATAATAATAATAATAATAATAATAATAATAATAATGAACAAATATTCATCAACTAGTTAATTGGAAACAAATAATGATTTGTTTCATGGTGCACATGGTTGCATCAGTTCTGTGTGAATGGGCACTAAAATATCAGATTAAGTAATCCCGTTTTAAACCAGCAGATGGCGCCAAACAGACGCTTTCCGACACAAAAGCAGGATTTTAATGAAAAATGCAGAAGATTGTCAAAATGATGTCCGGGACTTAGAGATGGCAACATTAGATATTTATATAAAAAGTTAATATATAAAAAAAAAAAAAAAAAAAAAAAAAAAAAAAAAAAAGAAGAAGAAGCAGGAATGGGTGACCTTTTTATGTGAAAATTAAATCAAAAGAAATGTAAGTTTCTTTTAATCGATTTTGACCACTCATGTATTTTTATGGAGTTTTTTTTTAATCAAACAGCAAAATGGAATATAGTAATTTTCCATTACTAGTTTCTAATGAGGAAATCTTAGCAATAAAATCTTATACACAGATATTAATAATCCGCAGTAAGTTATTTTAGGAATTTTATTGAAGCTGTTTTTTTTATCTCTCTTTTTTTTTTTTTTAGCTGAATCTTGCATCAATAAGCCTAATATGTTTCGAACACAAAACTGCAGTGAAAAAAGACACACAGAGTTAATTAAAATACAAGCTGTTTTCATTAGGGGAACAAATACATGAGTACAAATTCTACTGTGTGGTATCACTGATGACATCTCTTTTTTGCAACATTTTATTTGGCAAAGAGCTTAGAGGGAACTTACCAGAAGATTATAAAAAAAAAAGAAGAGTTTCTGGTTTGTGATGTTTCTCTATCATATCTTCTCATCTATTGTTGATCACCCAAAAATGATGCGTGCATCAATTTAATATAATTTAATTCGTAGAAAACAAACCAAATATCCTTATGATTGCAGATGAGAGATTCTCTGATCAGGGATGAGGAGCTAGAGATTGTCTTACCTTCTCCAGGTAAGAGGCCAGACGGTCATTGAGGTTCTGCATTGTGATCTTCCCACCGTTGATCCCAGTTAAGTCTGCCCCGGTGCTTAGAGAGCCATTGGAGCTGAAGACAGAGGAGATAGAAGAGGACCCATTGGAGATGCGCGTCCCGTAGCCGCCCGCTCCTCCATACACGCTGGGTGCGCGTTTTTGAAAAGGCCCGCTGGGTGCGCGCTGCTGCATCCATCCTATGGCAGATGAGCTGGAGCTGAAGCTCTGCTGGCTGACAGACACAGACATGATGTTACTGGGCTGCAGGAGGAGGAGATGAAGGCCTGCAACAGGAGACTGCTCTGACACTGCTGTGGACAGCTGGATGCTTTATAAAGGAGAGACAACATCAGGGCCTGCAGCATAACAATCACAGGTATGCCTTGCATGTGGATAACAGATATTTGCAAATAGCTGAATGGGTGTGTGGGGGCCCCTTTTTACCAAACAGGTTAAATGATCTCGTTCTACAGCTTGAAACTGACAATTAGACTGATAAGATACTAGAGCATGAGACTTGCCTCTATGGCTTTAAACACTGCTGAGGTTGAAATGCTGTAATTACTGAAATATCTTTGAAGACAGGATCTTAAAAGGAGGGCAGATATCCCAAGAAAAAAGCATGAATAAATAACTTAAATGGATTAAATAACAACTATAATTTTAGACAATCCAATAAAATTAAGAAGGAAACATATGCAAACATTATAGAAATTATGTGTAATTTAGTGGTAATGTCTGAAAAGATTATTATTATACCTCTCCCAATAGTCCTGATCACCAATTATTTTCTCGAAACCTATTTATGAGTCCATGCAGTCCATTAAGAGAACAAACTCTTTAATCAAAATTATTTACAAACATGCACATTCATGTGTCTACACAGGTCTTCAATGATACATTTATTACCACATTACCACAACCATTGCAAAAATACTTATACAGCCATCTACAGTCATTAACAGAGCCTATAGATGTTCATCACCATTCTTCCATCTCATATCTTTTTAAGAAAAAACATGTTTGAGCCTTTTCCCAAACAGCTTCAAGCATGGACTGAGGTTGTTCCATTGCCATAGCTTTTATGACATCATTAAGTAACCCTTATAAATGTTTTACTTCTGAGCACAAAAACAAACAAAATTTTTTTCACTGGAATTGTGCCATAAACCAAACCAACATAGTAAATTGTTGGGAAAGTGGGAAGGATCAGTCTGTATATGTTAATCTGTTGTAAATACAGCTTTTCTGTGAAAACGTCAGAGGTTTGTAAGCAAGCAATGGACCAAATAATATAGCAGAAGTAACAAGAAAAAAGTTGTGAAGTGTGTCTAAAGTGGTTTTAGAACAATATCCCAAAATTCATACCTCTCACAGAGACACTGCTTAACTTATCATTCAAAAAATGCATCCACTACAACCAAAAGATGGCTGACCAAAGGCCTGACAAGAAGACCATAGATTTGAGGTGCAGCAAGCGGATCAATGCTGACTCTGGAGGAGCTGCCGAGATCCGCAGGTTCAGTGGGGAATCTGTTCATAGGACATTTATCCACTGATCTCTGTTTATTCTCAGGATATCCGATTGGTCAAAAACCTGAAGCCACTTGCCACCATCTTGATACTTCCTACTCTCACAGAGTCACGGCATAAACATGCCAACGTGTGTAGAATTTGGTTGCAACAACAAGCAGTTTTCTGGCTCTGAGAAGATGTTTCATAGGTAATTTTACAATCAGTGGATGATGTACTAAAAATATTATATTAAAATAACAAAAAAGCAACTATATATATACATATATATGTATGTATGTATGTATGTATGTATGTATATATATATATATATATATATATATATATATATATATTTGAATAGAATGTTATATTACAGGATTTATAGACTTTATACTTAATATGCAATATGATGTACCCATTTTTTACCATGACTGACTGTAATCTACTAATGCTATGAAATAGCAAGTGTGTGTCAAGGTGATGAATTGATCTTTATTGTAAAAGTCCCTCTGAAAGTCCTTTTGAAATTGAGGAAATCATTATTGTTCGATTCTATAGCTCACATATTGTTTACATTCTGACTGGTGGTAACTAGGCAGTATCAATATGGTGACTGGTGACCTCATGGCATTGTGTAATACCAACGGCCTATCAGATATCCAGAGAATAAATAGAGATCAGTGCACTTATCCCCATGCACTCTTTGGTTTTTATGCAAACAGCAAGAATAAAGTCATGTAGGAAAAACAGCAAATGAATGAAAAAAGTGCTGTGATCAGATAAAACCAAACCTAAACCTTTCTTCACGTGCAGTATGTTACTGTATGTGAAGATGCAAACAAAGACTATATATAATGAGAAACATTAATATGCAGTCAGATCCGGGTGTTAAGGTTCAGTTAAAAAAAAATGGCCTAATAAAAGTGGGTCAACAACAACAGCAGAAAAAGGTTCAGAGAGCTATTTTAATTAAAAGGAATGGGTAAAAATAGTTTGCAACCGACTTGCGACCTGTCCAGGGTGCTGGACCCACCCTGGTGGAATAAGTAGGAGATGGATGGATGGATGGATGGATGGATGGATGGATGGATGGATGGATGGATGGATGGATGGATGGATGGATGGATGGATGGAAACAATTGTAATCACATTTTCTGAATAATTTAAAAGCAAACAAGTTGTCAAAAGTGTTTCACAAACAAAAAAAGCACAGAAGAGTAAAGAGTTCTATTACAGACAGTGTCTGATACGTCCATTTAACAGACGGTTGACATCGGTCCAAGGCAGAGGAATAAAGATGAGTTTTAAACAGACATTCAAATGACCATATTATCTGAGCTGTGCTGACATATAGAGGAAAGGTGTGTAAATGTTTGATGTCCTCTATGTATAGACTTTGTTAGAAATTTTAGTCCACCAAATTTTAGATGTACCCCAAAAAACCTGCATCTGCAACTGCAACAAAAGGGGGTTCTACAAATTATTGACCAAGACGTCAAATTTAATAACAATGTACATAACACTGTTGATGTTTCATTAGCTAAAAAAAAAAAGATCTTTCATTGTCCTTCTACATCACAGTTTTACAGGGACAGTTTTGTTTGTTGTAATCTCAAATAAATGTGTTAGAACTATAGTTGTTATGTTAAAAATAAAATTTTATGATTTCTCCTTATATTCCCACTGACTTCTTGGAAAATCTGTCAGTTGTCGTTAAAACTTGAAAGTGCAGACCTGAGGGGACAGAAGGACACTTTCATAGCAGCTGCAACTTTCTCTCAGTGGGAAAACTCAAGAGATGTAGCCCTAACTGGCAACGGTTCTGGGAAGTCTCTGTTTTTATTGCAACGTTTTGGTATTTTTATTTTCTAAGTACAAACAAAAGCTACACTCTGCACTGTTCAGTAAATAATGGGTTGCGACCATAAAGAAATTAGAAACTAGTTGGAAAATAAAAACATTTAAATGTGAGACTAATTATCCTAAATGACTTCTTCATTATGGAGAAATGCAGCCTACCAGGAGCGTCCTGACAGACAAGCTGTTGGTAAAGAAAACCTGAAACTCAACAGAATCTCCACAAAGAGCCTCGACACAGAGCCAAGCATGGCACGTACCTTTAATTCAAGTATGTTTCGAAAACATAGGTGTAAAACAAAAATAATATCTGGATAATAAACTGGTTATTACACACTATTCTCACCCTAACAGCCTAATGTAATGTTATGGTGTAAGAAGTATATAATGATAAAATCCTACCTCAGAATAAAACCAACTGTTTTTAGGATGTTTTTGCTGGTCTCAATGAATCAGTGAATAAATAGTGGGTTAATTTCTAGAAAAGAATGATACTATTATAACAAGAGCAATCCCCCATGTTTACCCTGAAGATTTAGGTATCAGTTTTTATTTTAATTGTTATAGGTGGCATCAATGTCAATAGATTTTAGGGAATCCATTATATTCTGAATGGGCTGAACTGGATAGTACGCACAATGTGAAATTAAACTGCCACCTTGCACTAAGGAAACAACCTCCAGGACCTTTAAAGCTCTCCCTAACTGGATTTATTCCTAAACATTTCATAACTTATTTTATTTATCAATTTTCACATTAAAGGAGGCGTTGGATTGGTGCTAATGAACAGCAGCTGTGGGAGAGCTGAAGCTAAGACTGAGATGAGGGAAATAATAACAGCTGACAACTAAAGACAAAATAACATTTAATCACAAAATAACACATTCAATGTTCATATCAACCAAAAATTTTAAATCCTTATTATCAGGGTATGATTTCACTATAATTCATTTATGTGGGAAGTCAGATTCCTCCCAAAATAAGGCCAGTCGGATATTTTTACTACAGTCTTTTGTTCTTGGTGAAGACTGAAAGGAGAAGGGTGGATGGACACATGATGAAACACCTACTCATCCCAACTGTTTGTTGTATCGAGGTCACCAACCTGCTTACCACAAGACATTACCTTGGTTTAAACAATTCCAAGAGGAATCTGTCTGTTTTTATCTGTCCAAACAATCTAAAAGCAACAGAGACAATTATCTGCTGCCTTCTACAGATTAAGAGGGTGTGTGTGCATGTCTGAATGTGGGAGTCTGATCTGGGAAACTAGTCGTGTCAGAAAGCTGTCTCTGTCTGTGGCCCTTTATCAGATAAGACTCATGCGTGCAATGTAGGACAAATATTGGTGATTACTACCAAAAACCAGAATTAAGAAATAAAAAGTTGATGTCTTAATCTACTTTCTGTAGATAAAGGTTGGGTTGATCTTAGTTTCATTTTATACAGAACTTTAAAGAATCTAGAATCTTTATTTAGACAAGATCATTTTAAAAGGGACATTTGGGAATGAGAGGAACAAGATGTTAGAAAGGCGTCTGACTGCTCAGACCTGTTAGTGATGGCAGGATGTTAAAAGGGCAGCAGCAACAGTAAACAGTGGGGCGTGGGCAGGTCGGGTGGACCCGAAACAGCATAACAAAAACCTGCAGTATGAGAAAATCCTTCGGGAAAGTTCACAAAGGTCAGAACCACCACAATCTGTGAGAAAAATAAGTTTTAATAACTTTTGGGAGGAGGGATGTTGATGCATGGATAATTATTTTAGTACAAATGTGAGACGGGTCACTCAGTGAAGGGCAGGTGACAGGACACAACTCTGCTGATGTTTCACTCTTTCTAAATCCAGTGATCCTGCTACTTTATGAGAATATAAATCACATCGAACCAAACAGGGGCTCAACCTCTTCAGAAAGAAAAATCTATACCCAATAAACACAGGATTAATGCCTTTAACGCCTGAGATGAAGTCACTAGAAAGGAGGGGAAGCACAGAGAGCAGCAGCTCTCCTGCAGCCGATCGTTTTAGAGAGTTTTCTTTACCCTACAGCTGCTGTCATAAAGATAAAGACGACGTGGGGGCAATTGTCGCCCTTTTTACCCTCAAACAAAAGCAGCTGCTTTAAAGTCACAGACGTTCAAAGCAACAGAGTGTTTGGGTCAATTACCCTTCGCTAATTTCTAACCATTAACATTTTGATCAGTTATAGCGATAAGTTAAACTATTTAACAAATAGTACAATACTTTGTATATAAATTTCTTTGCATTGACTCCATAGATGATCCCTGTTTGAACCAGTTGCTCCCAATGGAATATATTAGGACACCTGAAGACAATTACGTACACATTTCCTTCCCTTTGAATTTTTTTCAGAAATAGATAGAAATCATCCCTCTACAGATGAGTCCATTTAAACCAGGTGCAAACAACCAAAACTTTTGGGTGTTATAAAACGTCAAATTATTCATAGTAGAGTTTGATTTAAAGTAAATTTCTATAATCCAAAATCTTTGTTTCTCAATAGAAATAAGCCAAAGGAAACTAAGAATAAGTACCAAAAGGAAGAAAGTAAATATATATGTATATTGAACAAATTTTAACTCTCATGTCAATTTCTATACTTTATAGGCATTATAGCATATCCCATTCTTATAAATGCTTTTCGAAAAGGTATTTTGAGGGTTTGTCTTTGGGGATTCACTTTTAAAGTCTTGAATGGCCTTGCCCCATTTTATCTCTCTGAGCTGCTGCACCCCTACACCCCCAGCCGATCTCTCAGGTCAGCTGACCAGCTGCTCCTGACAGTGCCGAAAGCAAGGCTTAAGCTCAGATGGGATCGAGTGTTTTCCGTTCCAAAACTTTGGAGCTGAATATTAGAAAGGCCACCTCTGTTTCATTTTAAAACTCTTCTTAAAACCCACCTCTTTTCTTTGGCGTTTGACACCATGTAGAGCGTTGATTTTATGTATTTACATGCATATTTTTATCCTGTGCGGGCAGTGCTTTCATTTTATTTAGTTTTATTTTATTTATTTGATCTTTTTGTGCAGCACTTTGGAAACCTTGTGTTTATTGAAACCGTGCTATATAAATAAAGTGGATTGGATTGGATGAGCTCCACATCATCTGGGTTGGAAGGCCTCCTTGCCATCATTCTAATCTGTAGCTCCTTCCACTGATTCTCCATCAGATTCATATATATTCTTGTTGAGTCACTCTGAAATGTTATTAGTTTCAGTGAAAAGAAACATGAAAGTCAAATTTAGAGTAATTTATTGGGTTGAAATTAGTATGGACCCAAATGGCCAAAAAAAAATACAAGAATTTCTACCTTATAAAAAGAAAAATAACTAAAACCTTATGAATTGCTGTAGTGAGCATTATCTGATTTCATAAATATTCTCATATGAAATAGTGTAAAAAGTTTGCCTTGCAATTTTCTGTTTCACTGCTTTGGTTTATGTTTGTTTGTGTTTGAATCTCCTTTAAAGCTGAATCCATAGTTACACTAGAGGCTTTGTTTTGATTCCAAGCAGCTCTAAAACCTTATTGAGTTTCTTCTTTAAACACATTGACTTTACTTTTATTGCAGCAGGAAAAGGTCTTTCCATTGAGGTGAAAAGCATTATAACAGGTTTTAGACGTGTCGTTTCCTTTACGCACTTCCTTCCCAAGTATCCGCCAATCCATCAAATGTTCTCCGCTGAAAGTTATCAATCTTTGATTTTAGGCAGTGCTGCTTTCATTCCCCCTTTGCTATAAAAGGGTTGACCCACCTGGCAGATCTGCAGAAGCACCTCTCTTCTTCAGGGTGAACATCACATCTAATCCTCACAGGTATGTTTTATCTTTTTATATATACATGGTTTTTTTTGTTGTTTTTTTTTATGCATTTCTAAAAGGAAGGTTTCTATTCTTTTCTGTACTGGCTCCAGATATGGCTGGGAAAATAGTTTTGGTCTTTGCACTGTTGGTGGCCCTGCTGGTTTCCGACTGTGCATCCTCCCCTGAAAGCTCTGCAGCCGTGGAGACAAAGGAAAGAAACGTCCTCCAGCAGCTTCTGGCCAAGAGGGAGAAAGTGCGGGAGTCGGCTCGGGCGGAGAGACGGGCACACCTGTCTGAGGACGAGCGGGAGATAATGACCAAACAGATCATGCAAGCCATCTCAGGTATGCAGTTCAAGTGCTGATGTTCCCGCTGATTATCAGATCAGGTGGGTGAACGTGCAGAAAGTGATCCATTCTGTCTGTGGTTCAATGTAGGAATGGTTTGTTCACAGAGGTGATGAATTCTGACTGCATGTCGGATCGGGACTACCAGGGCTGGGTGGACTTCGGACGCAGGGAAGCAGCAGAGTGAGAGAGGCCAACCTGCTCGGCTTGCTTTTTTTTTGTTCAGACTGTACAGAAAAGTTGAAGTTTAACCACTGAAAATGTTTGAATAAACTACTTTGCAGAATGAACACAGCATTCTGGACTGATTACTGTTTACTAAGAGTGCTGAAATACATTTGGGGACAAGTTTGATGGTGATGCATATTTTATTCTCGGTTGGTAAAAGGAACACTTCCACATAGTTGGCAGACTACAGTGAAGAGCAGAGGAGAGAAACAGGAATCAGCGAGTTTAGGTCAAAAACTAGACATTCAGCTTTTAAGATTTATTCCCTTTTAAATCCACAGTATTCTATGAAGCTAGATTTGATTGTTCTGTATGCAACACATTGTTCAAACATTAAAAGATTGGAAAATAACTCGTAATGCCCAGAAATACATGATCAGATACGGATCCCAGCATTTAGACAGATTCCTTGAATGGTGAAACAGAAAAGTTGACAACCATATGTTGAAGCTGAAAGTCTGTCCAGTTCTTTCTGATGTATATAGATTTACCAAATAATTAGAGATGAGGAGGTCTGCATGGCGTGAGAGCCGGAGAGAGATGGATGAAGGAAACCACAACAGCACGTTTTTAATCAGAGCTTTGTTTCCTCACTGCAGGAGTTCAGAAATACACGAAAACCAGAGCTTTTGGTTTTTTAAGTATCACAGCCTCAGTTTATACTGCATGTTGACTTTTTTTTAACTTAAATATCAAAGAGGAATACTACTATTTACACTTTTTAAACTAAAAAAAAATACACAAGTGATTACATTAATAAAACAAGCGATGCAGAAAATAGTAAAAGGACATTCACAAACACATAAAAAGATTCTGTTAGTGGTGTAGTGTGTGTGTGATAACAAGCTGAAGTAATCAGCTCCTGAGATGAAGACTGGTTGAATGAACATACTGTAAGTCCATCCTTCTAAAGAGATAACATCTCCAGCGTGGCTTCAACACATTCTGTGGCGTTCTCTTTTTCAAGACACGGGTGCTGTGGTGGGTCATGGATTGCACATTTTGGAATCTCATGGCTTAATGCAAAGTCACGATGGTGAAGAAGAGGAGTTGGGGGAGCATGTGAAGGTTTTGTGTTGTCTCTCATGCCCACCCCGGCCCATCATTCCCCAGGCTGCCACTCTGTGCAGCCCGAGGCTCTGAAGCTTCTCCACTAAGTTCAGACTAAAGACGCCCCTCCCTTGGTTTCTGTCTGAGGACAATCCAGATCCTCCTCCCTGTTTCACATCAGAGGACAGAGGATGCGCCACAGTCTGGGCATAGTGCAGGTTGCTGTAGGGGTCAGTGGAGGCAGAGATGCCGTGCTGCTGCAGCAGCTGCAGGAGTCCCAAGGAGAAGGTGCTTCCGGGGGTGGAGTTGAGGCTTCTGCGGTGAAAGTGCTTGAGTTGGGAGGATGACGAGGCGTTCACGTGCTCACCGTCCCGATGAGGTGGCAGGCTGAAAGAGCGAAGGCTGCATACCAAAATATAAAAACACGGTTCATATTAATAAAAGCAAATATTTGATCAGCTTTAGATACATGCAACCATCTACAAACAGTGCTTTCCATCCAAAATGTTTGCTGCTATTTAAGCTGTCTAAGCAGTCCTAATAAAAAAGAAAGTCTGAAGAAACATTCATTGATATGATTTTTCAAAATGCAAAAAAACAAAGTGTGGCTCCTTCAAAGGAAAACATGAACTGAGAGATGAAACCTTTGTGTGTAAAACAAGCTTTGGTTAGTTGGGTGGATTATCTCTTAAGGTGGAGAAGCATATCAGTTAGTTCACAGCAATAAGACAGCATCTGATTGTTTAATGGAGACCTTAAAAAGAGGCAGAGATTTTACTTAAAATGACAGTAGAAAGTCCAACCAACTTAGAGAGGGTTTTAAATGTAATATAACGTTAGTACAAGCTGTTGTATACAGAGACAGAGAACATGGGTTCATTTATGTTATAAGAGTCACTAGAGTTTAAGTTTTTTTTTATGTTTAAATGTTGTCCACAGTTCAGCTGAAAATGGGGAGCTGAATCTCTGTGATCATAAAAACCCAACTTGTGGTAACATAATGATTGAAAAGTGAGTTACAACACTAAACTTTGTTAAATAATATAGCATAAAAACTCAAATGAGTGACACAGTGTTATTTTTTTTTATCATGAAAGCCTGACTGCTTACAAACATTTTAGCATAGCAGGATGTTAGAATAATAGTTGCACAAAGTACTACACTGCAAAGACTATCACAAAGTAAGTACAAATTTCTTAAAATAAGTGAATTTACCCTTAATTTAAGCAGGTAAATAAGACAATCGGCCAATGGAATGAGTATTGTTAACCTTTAAATAGGATAATTAGATACTATGCACTTGAAACAAGACAATGCAGTTTTTTTCTGCTGTTTTATTTTAAATATAAATTGTCTTATTCCATTTGCAAAGTGACTTACTTATATTTCATTTTTTTTTATCTTATCTTTTGAAGCAGGGGTCGTGAGGTTTGCTGGTGCCTATCTCCAGCTGTCTGCAGGAACCTTCTTGCCTTGCAGGAAGAAGGTTCCAGGTTTGATTCCCGGCCCGGGGTCTTTCTGCATGGAGTCTGCATGTTCTCCCTGAGCATGAGTGGGTTATCTCAGGGTACTCCGGTTTAATTCCACAGTCCAAAAACATGACTGTTGCGTTAATTGACTTCTCTACATTCTCCTTAGGTGTGAGTGTGTGTGTGAATGGTTGTTTGTCCCATTTGTCTCTGTGTTGCCCTGCGATGGACTGGCGACCTATCCAGGGTGTACCCCGACTCACGCCTGTAGACAGCTGGAGATAGGCTCCAGCAAACCTCCCGACCTTGGGATTAGTGTGACAGAAAATGGATGGACATTTCAGTATTTGCAGTGTATTAAAAAAGTGATCAGAGCTGCGAAAAATAAATCTAAATGTAGACAAAGTCAGGAAATTCAGAACTTCTGTTCTTCTGTATAGAAAAAGTAGCTATTAGAGACTGCAGCTGTTTGTAAAACTATGTCTGCTTTCTAGAAGGAAACCCCTCCCCTCCAAATAGTGATTATTCTTTTTATTTATTCAGCAATACACAACCCATATAATTTTAAGGTACTTTACTGAGACGATTCAATCAAATACTACAGAATAAAAAAGTTTTCTATCTAAAGAAATCCAGCTAATCTTGAAATACGTCTTGGATTATTTCCCAATAAAGTATTAGGATGAAAGTCAGAGATAGCGACCCAAAAGAACAGAACCCAACCTAAAGTGGTTTTGGAAAAAAAGGTCCAGCTGTCTGGACTGTCACCACGTTCAGATGTTGTTTAAGGAATTATGGAGGTCTGATGAGTAACTCCCAATATTATTGTTAAAAAAAATCGTTCGACATTCCAGCAAGTTTTTTTAACGATTAACTTTATTCATGGCGCTAAATTTAATCTTGTGTCCTTAAGAGTATAAAATTTTGCTAGCTGGTTTTTCCAGCAGTTGAGATGTACCGGTAGATATCAGAAACGTAACAGTTTTCCTGCAGCAGTAACATTTTATTAAACTATAACACAGATAAATAAAACATGCTACTTTGTCTCTGTTATTAATAATTGAAATGCCGAGCCAACATTGAAGAGAATTAGTTGTTTTGCAGGTGTCCATTAAATCATGCTCTTACTTTTCCTGAAGGCTGCCTCTAAAGTTTCAGAATGACCCTCGATAGACGCTTTCTACCAGGGAAGGCGCAAAGGGGGAAAAGTCAAGAGGGGGAAAGCAGCAGGAAAAAAGACAGACACCAGGGGAAAAGTTTGATTGAAGGAAAGGGTTGATCAGCTGCTTTTCATTTTATAAACTGAGATTAACTCAGATGAGCTCAAAGTTGTGAAAATCAACAGGCAGCAGCGGTGGAATTGAGATTTCTACAGAGTTCTTACCGATTGGAGAAGGAGGGGATGAGAGGGGAGGGTTGGAGGACTTTGCAGGTGGGATGTGTGGGGAAGGTCTGAGGGAGGTTGGGACCCGATGAGGAGGCTGTCAGTTTATGGGAGGAGACACACATATTAAACCTCATGTAGAGGAAAATCCTTACATCTTAATAGGCTTTTAAAGGAGGACTGATTCAGAAGATACTAGACCTTGAAAACATTTAAAAGGGAATACAGAAATATTAATTTCAAACAGCGTCACTCTTACCCAAACCATGAGCTGCAGAAAGCTGCGACAGGTCAGGCTCATCCTCCTCCAGGTCGTTCAGGCTGTAGACGTGCTGAGTGTCCACCTCTAGTTCCTTGAAGTCTTTGGTCAGGACTCCAGGGCGAGGGTGGAGGATGCCCCCCAGGTTTGGCTTAGCCAGCTGCTGCCAGTGGTGCAGAGTCACAGAGCCTGACAGGAAAACACACAGGATAAAAAACCCTGATTCTTCTCACACAGAAACACAACAAATATCTCTGCTGAACATGATTTTTTTCTAGTTAACAATATTACCGTGGGCTGCAATATGCAGCAGGGAGCTTTCAACTTAACACCTGTGCTGTTTATTTCTAAGACTTTTATTTTAAAGTGATGCAGGTAGTAGTTCTTTAGTTGTGTTGCCTACTCGCCTGAATATATAAACAAACTTTTAAATTGATCATCTGTCAGCATTTTATGTAGCTAAACAGAAACATTGACAGATTGAGAGAAAACACACAAATGATTTGTAAACACTGTAAAACACTGAGACTGCCTAACCATTAGCTGCTAAAAGTGCTAAAGTTGACGTGTAATTGGTAACTTCAATATTTTCTCTGTAGAAAATCTAGTTTTTCCACCTCAGAATAAAATAGCATAAAGCCTGCAATGTGAGATTAATTTATAGTTGATCTAAAAAGAAATTCTGTTCCTTTAAAACAAAGGATTTGATTTCTAAAATGTTATTTTTTTACTCCTGTTTAGGAGATCTTTTGTTTCCTAAAAATGTGACCATCCATTGCATACTCAGCTGGATGCTGAGTATGCAATGGATGCCTTGATAAACCCCCTCATAACCAGAGTTTTTTGTGATCAACACACTCTTGCATTTATGAAAAGTTTATAATATGATCACATTTTTAATGAGTTGAATCTGGAAATTCACATAAAACTCAGAATTATAAAAATAAATTCCTTAATAGTTATTGTTATTAAAACATTTAAAAAGGTGCTGAATACTAAATCATTAACCATATTTGATTACTAAAAAACTAACCCCTATCTCAGTTGAAGTCAAACAAATTTTTAAGAAGGCAACACTGCTAGAAAAATAAAACAAAAGCAAAAGTGCTCCGTCAAACTGCTTATCCAAAAACAGAATAAAAAATAAATTTTTGCCCATCTAAGAAATGTAAAGTCATAAGGACAAATAAACCTACATAAGTTATTTTTTTAAAACCCAACACTTTAAGTTGTTTGGTCATTTTCAGTGATGTACGTGTTGAATAAAAACTGTGGGGTGCATCCAGTACTTGTACCAAACGAGAGAATTGACATTCATTTTTGCACATACAGTTTTGTTTCAAAGACCACTTTAGAGTTCTTTCTTTTCTTTTCAATGACAACAGTAAAATAGTTCGAATTCTCAGACAAAAATGTGTCTTTAAACATTTAAAAAATGGGGCCCATGAGCTCACAAAAGGGTAACACATCAACACCTAGATTTTTTTAAAATAATGTGTTCGTAACGTAGATTTGGATGGTGAAGAAAAATCATATATGAGTTAATTTGATTGAGTTGATTTTTAAACCCTCCATTTAGTCATCTATGGATTCAGAGATAAAATGATTTTCCAATCATTTCTATTTTGTTTTAATTGGTGTGCTTTTAATCATGCTTGAAACTTAGACCTCCTTTTACCTTCTAGAGGCTTAACGATCTGCAGGCGGTCTGGCAGGTAGGACCTGGATCCACCCGAGGAGCCGCAGGAGTGCCGTGAGCTTCCGTTTGAGTAGTTGGTGCTTGTTGATGCAGCTGAGCTAGACGGCAGGCTGTCATTAGGTGTCAGAAAGCCACTGGAGCCGTCGCCCTCCTCACAGTTTGCCGCCAGGGCGCGGAGTTTCCGTTCTCTCTCCACGTCAAAGAAGGGCCGGTCAGAGGAGTGGCTCTGCTGCCGAGCAGAGAGGTTGCGTAGAGCAGCTTCCAGGTCCTGACCTCCTGGTGTGCCTGGCTGACCCAGCCGTTTCGGCCCACTGACACTGTGGAAAGAAAGGAAAAAAAATGGTGATTGGCATTGACCAATTAAAAGTGAAGATCAGCTCCTTTATTACGCTTTGGAAGCTCACCTGTTATCCTCTTTTTGAGCCGAACTGGAGCTCGGCTTGTCCTCCAGAATGAAGCTGGCATTGTCAGAGCCGTAGTAGCTGGTTCGAGGGGTGCTGGTGCAACTGGAGGGTGCGGACACAGGGCTGGATCCTGGCAGCCCTGGTGAGAGACACTGGGACCGCATTCTCACCGCTTTGTTTACCACCTTCACTGTTTCAAACACACGCCATGGATGGTTCCTGCCAGGAGAGGACCGTAATGTCAGAAAAAAAGCTGCAAACCTCTGATAGTGGAACACTGAAACCTGGAAAACATTCCAGAAATTTATGAAAATAATCTGAATAATACAAGCTTATTATTTTTAACATGGATTAAAAAGCACAACTGTCTATTTTAAAGGTTGTTCAGTTCTATTCTATTTTTCTATATTTGCTTTCAGATATACATATTTTCTCTGAGAGTGTTTTGATGGTCTAAGTGGGATGGCTAAATTTGTCACCCATTATTCTTTCTAAAGCATTTCAAGGTCACTCAGTTACAGTAGTGAGTTTCATATACTGCCTCATATTCTTCATTAGATTTAGTTCTGGACTTGGACTGGACCATTTCTTACACACAGATATGCTTTAAAGGAGAACACCGGTTTTCTTACATTGGCCCCTTGATTTTACGTTATTACATCATGTTCTACTCACCCATATGAGTTTTGTGTCATTTGGAGCTGTTCTGAAGATATTCGGTTTTGTTATATACAAGTAACGTCTTCCTATGGGCAACGAGTTGAAGGCACAAACAAACTGCTTATAATTTATTCTTTATGCTACGCCAGCATTCATGACATGTAGGTGAATCACTGTCCCCCAGACATCCGCGGTTATATTTTTTATATTTATATCTTTTAAAAACAAAGCGGAGTGTGTATGACGTCATTCGCGCGCCGGACTGGAGTTGTGACAGGCAGCCCGGGCTACAGGTGGCTACGCTCTACCCGTTCTATTTGTTAGGCTAGCTAATCTGAATCGTTTAATTTCATTTGGAGAGGGAGATCATCTGTGGTAGTAGCACTAGACATCTTCCAGGAATATCAGTAAAACAGGCAGCAGTTCAGTGGACAGGATGAAGGAATGGTAGCCAGGGTGCGGAAGATGTCATACACCCTCTGCTTTGTTTTAAAAATATAAATATAAAAAATAATAGCGGATGTCAGTTAACTAAGTTCACTATAAAGTCCACTATATAGCCCCCGCTCTATATAGTGACTTAGCGATTTAGGGATTAGGGCGGATGTTCAGGCACAATAAGCTTGTATTAGCTATGAGAACGGCAACCTTTAAACAGAGTCTGCACGAGAAGAAATGGGCTCTGCATGCTCACGCACGCCCATTTCTTTCAAATTGACAGGGTGGGTCTTTTAATTTTATTAAAATATCATCTCAAATTTGGTCCTGTTTTTGTTATGTTAATACAGGGACTTAAGTTCGCTACGGGGAAAGGGAAGGGAAGAGGGAAAGAAGAGGGAATGTGGGGGGAGGAGAAGGAGGGAAGGAAGAGGGAAGGGGGAAAAAAAAAACTGTGTAAAAAAGAAAACAAAAAATCTGAGAAGTCATGTAAGCTTTGTACAATGTATGTAACATCAATATATGTATGATCTACTGATGAGCAAATAAATGTTACACAGTAAAAAAAAACAAAAAAATAAAAATAAAATATCATCTCAAAAAGATTAGTCTCCTTTTGGATTCCTAAAGGGTATACAGATATCAAAGATGGTTATTGTTTGTGAAGACAGACTTACTTGTACTCTGACGGGGTGGGAGAGTCCAGACCTTTCCTAAAGGTGCCCTCTATCTCCGCAGCCAGAGAGTCCATGGGGAGGACGGAGGCCAGGGCGGTGTACCGCTGCACCGTACTGTTAGGCAGACTTTTGTTTCGCAGGTTTTTAATGTCCTTCTGGGCCTCGTGGAGCATGTCCTCACACTCAGAGTACTTGTCCTGCAAGTCCTTGAGCTGCAAAATAAAGAGAAAAAGCGACCCATTAAATAATTAAAATAAGCTTTTAGAAATACATCACAGTAACCATAAAACTGTTGATGGATTAAAACACCAAGATACAAATTTTAACTACATGGAAAACAATTTAAGAAATGATGCTGGAGTCAATTACCTCTGATTTCAGTTTTGACTCGTTTTCTCTGGAGGCACTCAGTTGCTGGTTCAGCGCCTCGTTCTCATGACCAAGCTGAGGAACAGCACAAAGATTTCATAGAGATTACAATAACATAACAAATAGGAAAACAATTATTTAACTAAAAGGAAATTTGAAAACCTGGAACCTTTAGAACTGCCAGCAATATTCATGACATTTCTTTTTCTAAGCAATATTTAAGCCAAACGTCAGCATAACTTTGTATTTTAGCTTCTCACCCCTTTGCAGCGCGCCTGCAGGTCAACAATCTGAGCGAGCAGTGAGCTGATCTCTTCCTGCTGCCGGAGAGTGTCCTCTACCTTTCGAGCCAGCTCCTCAGACAGGTCCACCACCTGTTTATTTGCAGATGCTGAAACACATAGAAGTCATGAACAAAATGGCATAGAAGGCTTAAACCATTTTGCCATAAATTGGAGAAAAACTTACAGAGCTCCTCCACACACACCATCATCAGCTCCTGTTCCTGCTCCTCATAGTTGGTCGTCTCTGATGAGAGCTCATTGGCCTGAGGAGACAGCTTCATGTTAACCGAAACAGCACAATGTTTACATAATGTAGAAGACAAATACTTTTTTTTTTTTAGTTAATTCCATCTCTCTTAAATTGGGTTTTTGAATTTCAGACCATGCGGTTCCTTTTACATACCTCTATTCTCAGTTTGCGGTTCTCCTCCTCCAAACCCTTCAGCTTTTGATGCAGAAAGTCATAATGGACGAAGTTGCTGAGAGAACTGCTGGATTCATTTCTCTTAATTCTGCAGAAAGCAAAAATATTCCCACAATTATCCTTTAAACAAAAAAATCGCTTTACACCCTATCGTAAAAATGTGTTACTTTAAATATACAATAGATAAGATTAAATACATTTTGGACACTAATAAGAGTTAATTTGTTAAAGAAAATGTCTGTTTGGTTTGATGCAAAAAAGCAGTTTT
This sequence comes from Cyprinodon variegatus, assembly GCF_000732505.1. Taxonomy (NCBI): domain Eukaryota; kingdom Metazoa; phylum Chordata; class Actinopteri; order Cyprinodontiformes; family Cyprinodontidae; genus Cyprinodon; species Cyprinodon variegatus. The sequence goes on along the minus strand of NW_015150763.1, from coordinate 523,613 downwards.
AGGGAAATACAGCTAAATACAACTTTTTCAATGTTTGGTTTATTACTGTTTGACGGGTTCCAATTGGAAACTGACTCAGTCGGCTTCTAAAGACTGTGGCAAATGCTACACTGCTGCTCCTGCTGTTAACTTCATTTTGAATATATCAGATATGAATGCAGAAGAACCAAACAATCAACACAAAAAGAAACATCCTCAAATATCAAAACAGATTCATAGATATCTAACCTAATCATTACTGCAGTTACCAAATCTTACAGGCAAATTCATAGAAGGTCCCTTAGCCTTTGTTTCACTTTCCCAGCACTGTTGACCTTTGCTACCCTGTTCTGATAAACCATCTAAGTTTTGCTTTAAAAGTAAAAGCAAACACCTGATTGTCACAGAGTCTGAGATGTGTTCATCTGCACGGTTTCCTCAAATGAAAGGACAAAATAAACACTTTTACCTACTGTGGTAATTTGGCCCCCTGCAGGTTCGACAGGGTTCTAACACACTAAAGCATTGTGGCCACAATTTATGACTTAAAAAAGCAGATCGGAAGGTGAATCCGGGTTAAGTGCCTTGGGCATTTAGTATGTGGCAGGAGGAGGCTGAAATTAAACTTTCAAGTTGCAGAAGGACTACAGTACGACTATATTGAGCCCCAGCTGCCCTAATAGGCTGCTCTTAGACTGTTAGTGTATGCATGCAAACTTTGTTTGGACCACAGCAGGAATTTATCATAGATTTATTATCTCCAAAAAGTATTTTGAATTAAAAATCACAATATTTTACAGGTTACATTTTTACGTTTACATTTTTACGTTTCTCCACATAAGCAGATTTGAAGAGTAGCTAACATGAAGGCAATTTCTAGAAAGCTAAGCTGGGATCATTAAATAGATCAGAAGTGCTGCTCAGACGTGTTTAGTGATAGGACTTTTTGAAAGACCATTTGCAGTCCTTGACATGTCATCACTTGACACAAAAATGGTTCAGCCTGACCTACCAGGAGAGGGGAAGTTGCTGTCTTCTCTAATTTCAAGGATGAAATTGTAAATTTGAGGTCAGCAATGCCGCAGAGGTAGAGCAGGCCCCTTTATATACAGAAACTATGAGTTCTAAATGTTCCTGGGGTTTTATTTCCCACCTGTGGACCTTAATGGATGTCTTTCCTCCATTCTCTTTCCCTCCCGTTTCCTGTCTGATGACAAATGATACTAGCGCAAAAAATTTTTTAATAATTTAGAAAATGTTGGTGTAAAGGAAGGGCTGGGTTTTTGTATTAACCATGCTGTTTGCTCATTTAGGCCAATTATAAAAAGGTCCAAAAACAATTAAATAGTTCTAGGTCAAAGCAGACTTTGGCACCGTCATTCATCATGTCTTGCTAAATAGACAAATGTTCAGAGAAAATCTACCCGTAAACCGTTGATAAGAAAATACATTTATTTTAAATGAGAAAAATTTTAAATTTCCGATTCTCAGCAATTTACAGATGCCCTGATAAAATTACTTAATTTTTTTTGTCAGAAAACTTCGAATGTTTTTTATTGTTGATCATTTGAAAAAAATAAACATTACATTTAATTTGCTTTTTAAAAGCAAATAATACCTTATGAGGCTGGTGAGTACCTCTGCAGACCTCAAAAGGTATTATTTTCTTGTCAAAAGCAAATAATACTTTTGTGAGTACCTCTGCTGATGCAATGCTTGCTTAATTTCAGGCTAAATATCAGCCTTTGTGTAAAGCAGCAAATGAGGTGATGTGTGTGTTTTTGTGTTTTGAATTACTCACGGGGACAGGCTCTGTGCGTTCTCCGTCTCCTCTGTGCTGGCGTAAAACTGCAGCAGGTCATCTCGCATCGATAGCTCATGGCGAAGTTGAGAGATCTAGAAAAAAATCATATATCATTGATCAATGGAGCTCAGCAGTTTCTGCTCTACACACGTAAATAATGAGGATCACTTACCTCTTCTTTTGCAAACTCCAGCTGTTCGTCCAGGGTTTCATTGCGAGCTGTTAGCTCTTGGTTCTGCTTTAGAAGGGACTGACCAATTCGAGCCGCTAACTCCAGATCCCGCTCTTTCTACGCAGGGATAAATCAATGAAAAATTAATAGTTATGAAGATGTCCCGAACACGTGTGCTTAAACCGTGGAAAAACAGAGCTGAAGGGGGAGGAACATATGTCTAATCCTCTGTAATCCAGCGCATCTGCTGTGTGTTTCCCTCTTACCTCCTCCAGCAGGTGGGTGACCGCCTTGATGTCGTGGTACGTCTTGGTGATTTGGCCCACTCTATCTGAGCACAACACTAAGAAACAAAAATACATTTTAATGAGATGAGGAGGGTGATATCTTTTTAATTGTTGGAGAAGGTAGCAAGTTTTTAAAAAAAACTAAAAATTAATTTATTACACATCATTACTGACTATATGCATTTACTTAGTTGAAGAGTATTTACTTTGTGTCCTTCCATTGAAGTTTTAGGAGCCAGACCAAAACATCCCCATGTGGTTCACCATTAACTGATCCTCTTAGCCTGATCCCTTTTAGCCCAGTTAAGATGCCAATGAAGGCACTGCTCCCCTGAGACACCAAAATAGCTTCGCACAGCAGCCTGCAGAATTAACCTGATGGTGTCTGTATCACCTGGAGACTTAGGGAGGGACAGTACTGATGAGAAAATCTGTTTACATCCTGAACAATGGTTTGTTTTCCTTCACTTAAAAGTCATTAAGGCAGAACAAGAACAAAGGATTAATTCATTAGTCAGTTTGAAGAGATTTAGCATTGACGTGCTCAGAGTTTGGAGCACAGCCATTCATGTCCCCATCATTGTCACTGGTCCTAATAGTGATTGCGTATTACTAAATTAAAACGGTGCTGTATTTCCATAATCCTACTAATATTCCAAGAAAAAAGAAAAAAAAAGCTCATTTGGCAATTTTTAAAATAGACTAAATAATTAAAATGTTTAATATATGATGACTTTTTTGTTGTTTTTGTTTAGTTTTGTTTTTATTTTTTAAACAAAAATCTCTGAAATATCTTTATTTAGTTTAAGGTATTTTTATTTATAAGAACCAAAACTGTTTAATCTGAAGAAAGTTTTTAAAATCAGCTTACAACTGTTTTTATTTATTTATTTATTTTTAAAAAGAATAAACCAGTTATTACAATTTTAAACTTAAGTTTAAACTTAAGTATTGAGCAAAATAAGTAGGTTAATTGAAGATAATAAAATAATTTCCATAAAATGAGGTAGGTGTTTATATTGATGCGTTGTAGAAAAGGTGATTCTTAACTCTAACATGGTTAAAAATATTGCATTTGCTGTATGAGTTATTTTCCTTCTTTTGCTTAGCTGTTTAGCTTCTGACTCCAGAGAAAATATCCGTCTTGAGTTTGTTACATATCTTTCTTGACAGCAAAATAAAAACCTGTAATCCAGATGAAAAACATTTTTGACAAGCTAAAAAAAAAAAATCTGAATTTAAACGTCATTTTTGTATGCTTGTTCAGGGGCATAGGATGCTTTGTGTCCAAGCGTTCTGTTGTTTACAGAGCTGTCTTGATCTTTTCTTTAAATAATAAGCTTTCCCACTGCAGTCCCACTATTAAACCTAATTATATAGAGCAGACTTTTATAATTTCTTTAGATTTTCATGATTATATATATAAAAACAAGTATTAACAATGTATGTAAAATTTTATTTTACTTTTATGAAATTTACTAAGACAAAACTAATTCATGGATTTACATCGAAGTAAAAGACAAAAAAGCTTTAGTGTTTAATCATCACACTAATTAATGCATTTTATTTTTATTTAACCAAATTCTGTCTTCAGTTTAATCAAACTTGCTGTAACTGTTTTCTAAAATGAAGTAAAAAAAATAATAATGGTATATTATTCTTTAAAAACAACTTGAAATAATTTGAATAAATAGCATAAACCCTTTAAATACCAGATTTGGTCATAAAAAATACATTCGTTTAAAACAAACTGAAAATTCTGTATCTGTTAGTGACCCTAATCCTCAGAAAACAAAGCAGAACTTAGGCAATTACGATTATCTACGTAGCATTATAATTATACTTTTACAAATGCCAGTATTTTCCAGCAATTTAACCTGTTTTTCTATAACTCTACAACATTTAAACAGACCTTTATTCTGAAGTGCCTGTTTACAGTTAATTTATTAAAAGATCAAATTCTCAAGATAAATGGCAATTCAGTTTAAAAATATTGAATATATTGCCCAACATTAGGTTTGTTCATCGCTCCTTTAAATGTGTGATCATATGTATTGTCAGATTTCTGCAATAAAGTTATTTTAACTTTAAGAAAAACAAACCTGACTAGCAAAAATGTATTCTTCCATAAACAATATGTTTTAAAAGAAGCAGCCACCTGCTTGAGGGTACACCAACAACAGGCCTAATGTACAATAAAATAAATCCTATTCCTAAATAATGCAGGCTTAAGATCACTCACACAGAAGTCTCTCTGAGCCCTAAACTACTATCTGAGACAGAGTCTATAAATTAACAAAGCTTAATGAGATAACCGTTCCACAAATCCTATTGTTCTCAAAGCAGATTGGAGCATTTCCTTTGCTGAAAAGACAACTCACCAAGGGACACTAAGTAAACTCATCAGCTCTTAACAAGGCCATTTATCTAGCAAATCACAATAGAAAATACTTTAAATAAAATTTTCCTTATTCCAGATTGGTTTACATTTTATAAGCAAAACTTTGCTGAATGTATTTTGTTTAGTTCTGGTTGAATGTATCTAATTAGACTGATGCAGACTGAACATCCATTCAGGCTGATCTGAGTAAAATCCTTGACCTGAACCTGCTGACCAGGCCGCCGCAGAACAGAGATAAATCAACAGGTTTGACATAGTGGATGAAGCTAAACCCAAGCAGGTGGTTTGAACTGTGACTGTGACTTATACTGTTCGAGCAGATAAGTCTCGTTGACTTAGATGTTCTTATGACATCTGTTATGTTGAGTGAATCAGACAGGTGAGGATTAGCTTTGTTGTACAAAGAGCAGCCTTGCTTGAGCAAAATTTATCCTTTTTTCTAGAAATAAAACCTTCGCAGGAAAGTAGTGTAGTGTACATATGTAGTGAATTGCAGCGTAGTGTAAAACTTCAGCTGTAATCTAGAGCATCAAAGGGAGTTTTGTTTTAGAACAATCGAAACCTCCCTTTCATAAAATTAAAACACTTATGATCACCTGAACAAATCATTGCTGGAGATGTTCATCCTGTCCTGCTCTCTGGAGGGGTGCCAGCATATTGCAGTGTTTTTACCCTTCACATGTCCATTCAGACAAAGACTCGCCATATTACAGGAAGAGCCAATTATAACAAGTGCATTAACAATCTTAGAGGCAGTCAATACCAGCTGGTTACAATTTTTAAGAAGATGTTCATTAAGTAGATTCTTATATTCATCCCTTAAAAGTCAAGTGTATCATATTTGATTGTTCTGATTGTTTTGATTTGTTCTTCAAAACCCTCACTTACACAATCAGAGACATGTAGTGAACAGAAAACGTATAAAAGGTTATACAGAAATGCCCATTGTTTTAAAATTGGTGCAAATAAATCATCAAATTTAACTTTTGCAAAATGTTTGTTTTTCTATTTCATTTGTTAGAAGGTTTAATGACAACTTTAATAATATTTAGATTTTTTTTTTGTCAATTACTTCATGGTCCAGGCTTTACAGGTTAGGAGTGTGCTTTTTAAGCCTTTTTAGCTTTTAAAGCTTTTTAAGTAACAATACAATTACACCAAAACTTTTTTCACTGTTGGAATGAAAGCTGCTTAAAATAACATCAATCTTCAGTATTTGTCTTTTTAAACAACAATTACTGAAGCAAAAATAATAAAGACAGGTAGGTTTTTACCTCTTTCTTCAGTCTAGACAGTATTAACTAATTTAAGATTTGGTGTCATAGTTGCTGCAATAGAAAAAAAAAGTGCCAAATTTGCAAATGCCATTTGAGAAGAGAAGCTTTACAACAATGATAATAAGTGATGACGCACACAGTTAAGGCTTTCCCTGTACAGCTGCAGACTGTACACACACACATACAGTATTTATCTCAGTGACCTTCAACAGAATAAATGGAAATGACCTAAAGCTGTATTTCTTTTTTCATGCTAGCAATTTTTTTAAGAGCTAACATACTCAAACCTGGGATCAGCATGTTGTTTTTAGCATTTATATCATAATGCATGAAGGACTCCAAATGACGCCTCTGCAGTCTAAACTATACGCACAATTAACAAATCAAATCTCCATGCTGCAGCTCACCATCTGTAAACAACATAATTTGACACAGTGCTGCTTCTACGTGTTATGCTGCCTTTTATAACCCTGAACGTTAAGAATCTCCTTTCCTGTAATGATATAATCTCTGCACATCACTCTGCATCCTCTGCATACCTCAATAAAAATATTCACTGCCATAGCTCACCTTGTGTTACCTCCTTGCAAAGGCTGTTGTTTGTATTGTTGTTGTTATTATTGCTGTTGTTGCAGATTATATCTTCTTCAACTATTTCCTCCACACAACTGGTCATGCTCTTGTCGTCTTCTTCCCCCTCAGAAGCTGAGGAGCTCCATACCTCCATGGTGACAGCAGAAAAACTGGCCTCTGTTACTTTGTCCATAAGTTAAATCCTCTGTTCATCTAAGTTTACTGTTTGCTGGCTGTGCTGTGATGCGCTGCCTGTCTCTGCTGCATGGTTCTGCTGGCTTCTCTGTGAGTCTGTGTGAGGCTGGCTGTGTGTGAGAGAATCTGGGCTGCTGGGAGTTAATATATAATCCCTGACTGTGCACGCCATCTGTCGTCATGCCTGCCTCCATTCACCTGGCCACGTTGGACTACCGGGTTGGAAAGAAAGAGGGAGATGCTAAGGAGGACGTGAAGGAGTGATCAAGAGCTGAAGCTTAGGAGGAAAAGGAGGATCAATTAATTAATTATTCAAATTAATCATTCTGACTTGAAAACATCCACAGGAAGATCATTGAGATGCGAATAGAGGTGAAGAGATAATTCAGAGGATGACGCAGTTAAAAAGGATGCTGCACAAAGCCCCCCATGATTTGATTGAGATGGTATGCTCCCAGAATCCAAGCAGCTGCTCTTTTCTCCTCTCATACGTAACAGACAGAGAGGAGGCTGAGCATAACTCTGCTGCAGAGAGAGCCACACCCACGGGGTCCTGATGAAGCCTGCAACCTGCACAGAAATTTCAATATCAGGCCAATAATGACCTGCTAATCCCAGTTTACTAAAAAGAACTTTTATAATAAGGTTGATCAAAGTTCTGTAAGCAAAATATAAAAAACACACAGTAAGCACAAATCATGTCTTACTTTGCAGAACACCTAAGAGCCTTCTTAAAGCAATTCATCTTCTGACCCCATTAAGAAAATTGGTAAATAAAACCTAGGTAGTGTGTCAAAATACAAAAAAAGCTAAATATTGAAAGATGCGGAAATTAATTTTACAACAATTTTACAAACTGATATTGAAATAAACCCAGGAAAAGCTACCAGAATGTTTACTAAAGGAGTTCTTCTATTGTTATAAACTATACTGTATGTTCATATTTCATAGTTTTGCATAAAGAATAAAACACAAAAACTTTGTGAATCTTATGGAGTTTGCTGCCTGCGAACATATTTCCCTGTCCAGTCAGCCAAAACAACTGTGAACTAGACATGGGAGTTTCTAACAATCACATATTAACCTCATTAAAAATTCAGTGACCATGAAGTGTATCACCTGAACAGTAACACACACAACTTTCTCCATCACTGGTGGTGTATCTCGTCTTTATTACCAGTAAACATGTTTCTGCTAGATTATACATTCCTGAATAGCTACTTATATCTACAAGCATAAAACGTTTTATTACAGCAAGACTCGAAGAAAAACAGGTTAAAGGAAGGAAGGGACTAAGGACTCTGATCCTAAAATCAAACAAACAAAAGTCACGTGCCTCACTTAAACACCATCTGCTAGTTAAATATTGAAATCTACAGTGCCTTCCAAGTGTCTCACGTTTTTCACGTAACAACCACAAACGTCCAAGTCTATCTTTCTGTATCTGTTTATTTGGGAAGAAGTATGCCTTTAACTCTATATAAGGGCTGCAATTAATGATTATTTTCACAATCAATTATTCTGTCTATTATTCTAGTGAAAGCTTCCTTAAAGAAGATTTTTTATAGAATCAAACCAGGTGAACCTAAACTTTTTGACTTGTGGAGTTCTAAATAGATCATATTAACAGGAGAAAACTTTTTTTTTTATCTTAAATGCTAAATATTTATATATTTTTTCACAATGGGGGTATAGTTACTGCTCTAAGCGATTTGCTCTGTTAGCTAAAGGCATGTCTTACAACTCTATACTCCAGTTAAAGAATAATTCATTATTGAATTAGTTAACAATTATTTTAATTATTGGTTATTCAAATTCATACATTAAAACTACTTTTCATTAAAAACCTCAAAAAATACATTAAAAGTTATGCCACTTAAAGAATACCATGTCATGAACCAATTACAGTGTGTCATATTAGGATCTTATCACATATTAGTTTATAATTGTCATTTTTTTCTTAAAATAAGTGCATTTGGGTGGCGCAGAGGTTAGCGCACACGACCCAGGCTTTAGTCCTCGACCAGGTGACTTGGGTTTGAATCTGGCCTGTGGTCCTTTGCCGCATGTCTCATATCTCTCATACCCCCTTTCCTGTCAGCCTACTGTCCATAAAAACGAGCCGTAAAAAAAAATTAAGTGAATTTGTTCTTGATTTGAGGCGATAAAATAGATATTTTGCCAATGCAAACAGACAATTTAGATCTTAAATAAGAAAACACAATTCCATTGTCTTATTTCAAGTGCATATTATCTAATTATTTTATTTTAAGAGTAGAAAGACTCATTCCATTGGCAAGTTATCTAAATGCACTTAATTTAAGAAATTTTTACTTATTTCTAGATCGTTTTTCCAGTGTATGTGTCCGTGGATCAGGTGACAGCCGCCTCTGACTGAATCTCAACTCTCTTTTCACTGGTCTCCTCATGGTTCCTTGGTGGATGGCTTCATGGCACTAGTTCAGGCTTAGTCTGGCGGGAACCTGCAAGGGGTTAATTGGACCTACAGATACTGTACTCACTGAAACAACCCAAATCTAATCTCAAATCTCACTGGCTTTTGTCTTACCATCACCCAGAACCTGTTTGCATTGGAAAACACCAAAAACATAACCTCTGAGATCATTAAGTTACTGTTCTTGAGTGAGGGTAGAATGAAGTGGGAGGTTTACAGATGGATTGGTTCAGCTGTTGTCGTAATGAAAAAGCCACAGCACTTCATTGGGATGAGGAGAGAGATGAGCCAAATGGCAAAAGCTTTAATTTACCAGTCTGTCTAAATTCCTACCCTCACCAATGATAATGACATTTGAGTCATGACAGAAAGAGCCAGATATCAGATACAAGCAACCGAAACGAGGTTCCTCTAAAACAGGGTTTTTTAACCCAGGTCCTCAGGGCCAACTGTCCTACATGTTTTAGGTTTTCCCCTGCCTCCACACACCTGGCCTGTATGAAACAGTGACTAACAGCCTTTTCAGTATTTTATGGCTGCCTAGGATGTAATGCAATCATTTGAATCAGGTGTGCTTGAGTAGAGATGTAGCTAAACATTAAGGACAGTGGGAACTGCACAGCGTGGTTAAGAATCACTGCTCTACATGATGGCCAGAAACTCCGGACAAGGAGTACATCATCGTCAAAATAAAAATATGAAAAGGGTCCTTTTCATTTTCATACAGCCTTTGTTCTGACCTCTAAATAAAATTCCTTTAAAACTCACCCAATTATTAAGTCCTGTGTGTAATCTAATCCCAGTATACATGTAGAATAACGTCTTAGAGGTTTACAAGAGCCATTAGTCAACAAACTACATCAAGACAGCAAGGATCACAGCAGATAGGTGACGGAGGAGGCTACTGAGAGGTTTAGAGTAGGATTAGGTGATAAAAGGTTTCCTAAGCATTGCAAACTGCATCATCTGCAAATACAAAGAGGATGGCAAACCCACCTAAGATGTTACCTTGCTCCTCAACTGCACCAACTGAAAGACTAGGAATGGAGACATAACAGGTAGGAGAATCTCTCAACCATTAGTCCCTCACTGGCCATTATGGAAGGGCGTTAAGAACGAAACAATTATGGAAAGGAAGCCATAAAATGGCTCTAAATTGTTAATTAATATTCCCTGGCTGATGACTAATAAATACATTTTCTGTCCAAAATTAACACCACACATCCACCATGAAATCATCTTTATTAGGGACAGGGAAGGTGGTGAGAGCTACAGTCAAGCCAAAAATACCATGTCAGAACAGTTCATGAGTTAACTAAAAGTCAGCTGATCTTATCGATTGAGTAATGATTAATTTGGAGCAAGAAGATTCTTCCATAACAATGAAAATATTTTTTCAGTTTTTACAACTGCCTGAAAAAAGTAGCACATCTTTATATTTAACAATGTGTTGTTCAGCCTACAGTATAGCAGACAACATCAGTTACCCTTGCTGTGCAGACAACACACAGTTTTACATAATGTCACCAGGTGACTATGAACCCATCAGAGCATTGGTTAGATGCCTAGAAGAGATTAATATGTGGATGCGGCACAATTTTTTCCAACTGAATACAACAAAACTGAGGTTTTACTACAGCTAGAAACAACTGATTCTGGCCGAAATCTTGATGTCATTATGGACTCAGACATGAACCTTCAGAGTCACATAAAGGCAGTTACAAAGTCTGCTTTTTATCTGCTGAAGAACATCTTCAGGATTAAAGGACTAATGTCCAAGCAGGATCTAGTGAAACTCACTCATCCATTTATCTTTAGTAGAATTGATTACTGCAATCGAGTCTTCTAGGGTTTGGCATAGAAAGTTTATCAGACAGCTGCAGCTGATCTCTGCTGCCCGTGTTGTTAGAATTAAGAAACTGGAGCACATCAGCCCAGTTCTGAAGTCCTTGCACTGGTTCCCTGTAGCTCAGAGAATAGACTTTAAAATCCTTCTGTTAGTCTATAAATCACTGAATGGATCAGCACCTCAAAAAATAGCAGAATTGTTGCCAGTGTATCAACCACTCAGTTCTTCTAAGTCTGCTCTGTACACCCAGAACTAGAACCAAACATGAGGAAGCAGCATTTAGTTCATATTCTCCACTTAACTGGAACAAACTTTCAAAAGACTGTAAAAGTGCTGAAAACCAGAATTCTTTTAAGTTGTCTTTGACTGTTGGAGCTAAACTGTTAGCTGATGTATCATTAGTTGTGTCCTCTAACTGTTTTTTGTTTTTGTTTCACGATCTGTTTTAATCCCCTTTTTAATCATCATTTGCTATTTTTCTGCTTTTATTTTCTTCTATTTTATTGTTTAATTCATTTAAAGCACTTTGATTGTCCTTATACTGAATTGTGCTATACAACTAAAGTTGCATTTCTTGGCTGTGCTAACTGACTCAATGTATTTAAAAAAAAAATGCTCGTCCTTCACACAATATAAAACTTGGACATAATTATAAAGTACATTCAGGGTAATTCTAAGAGAAAACCTAAGACTTTGAGAAGAAATGAGGAATCTCTTTCCAGCATAACAAAAACTGAATAAAAATGAGAAGCGAATCCCTCAGACCTATAAACAATTTAAAAACACAGGCTCAATATACTTTACAGATATCTGCTCATTGTGTTGGTGCATCAATAAAATCCCTTTAAAGAATAAATCATAAATTAAAGGTAGATATGCAGAAAGCCCTTTACTCTTCACTTTCTTTTCAACTTTAGAAAGCCAAACAAAGACACAAAAACAACACTATATCCCAAGAACATGATTATTATCAAGCAATCACTCAAAACATTGTCACAAAGGTTTACAAATTAATTTATCTCAATTTTCAAATATTAACCAGGGTCTCCTACTCTGTTACATGTTCAAACAGCAAAGCTGATATCAAAAATACTTCTTTGTTAGAGGAAACAAGGGAGGTGATTTGCTTCCTTGTCCATAAAATCGAAATAAAAACACCCTGAGCAGCGACGTGCCTTTAATAAACTTAATATATAATCTGTGGATACGTGATTAAGATCAGGAGCTTCACCCTCAATAAACTTCAAACTAAACAAGCAAAATACCAGCCATAATAAAGATTGTGATCTAACTAGAAGGCTGGACTATTTTCACTACACTGCTCCAAAACAAAGGATATTTAATACCTCTTCCTTAAGTTCTCTATATTGCAGCATTTCTCCTTTTCATGTTTTCATAATTTTGGTGTTTCTAATAGTTTTTGTGCTTCCATCTCATTCATACAATTGAAGCGTGTTACACCTTCTGGTCACCATAGAAAATTATACATTGTATGGAGTACAAATCACAACAGTCATTTCCAACATCTTTTACATCTTTTAAAGCAAAAACAAAAAGCAATACTAATTGTTTTAGTGCAAAAACAATCTCCATAGACATTCTACTTCTAAAAGGGAATTAATTAATAATATTAATTAATACAACAAAGAGATAATAGTGTGGCCTTTTATAAACAACAGTAGTTGTATAAACGACAGTCTACTGTCATTTACACAAATACTATTGCAATTGATTAATTGCAGTCTTGACAAAGATAGCTGTTCTAATTTCATTATGCCAGTTTGCTGCTACAGAAAGGTTTACAGAGGGTTCTCTTCCAGTGATTCTCTCTGCAGAAAAAGTAGGTGAAATTTGTAAAGCTGAATAGAAAGTATTTATTTTCAACCAACAAACACAATCTCTCCATTCAAAACACTTTTCGTACCAGTAATTAAATGTTGAAGGACAAAGACAAAACGCACTTGATATCAGTGCAACAAGAGGCAGGTCCAGCAGCAGCCAGACCAGTAAGGTGATTACACGTAATGTTAGTGCTGTATGATATTTGAAGATGTTGCAATAACAACATTAAAGATTAAAACTGCGATAACCATTATCAGTTATAATAATATATATATAATCTTATTATTTTTTTATTGTCCGTGCTTTCATCACTCTGTGATCTTTAGTTTTATTTCAAGTCATTTGTATAATGTGGAAGCCTCTGCTAACTTGAGGCTAGCCTGTGAAATGCAGGTTCACACTTGGAGAAAAGAATCAAATTAAAAGATTAAAATAAACAATAACCGATATATAAAACAACTTTTTCCCATTTTGTTTTCTCTTCAATAATCATCTGATGTACGGTTTCTATTTGTCAGTGTTTCAGTTAAGACAAATGTGACCAAATGCATTTGAGTCCATGATAGTAAATATACAAAAGAGATAACAAACAACAGAGAGAGAGAATACCAAAATAATCAGTAGCACTGACAAACAGCACCACATGTCACTTCCTTAAACAGTTCAAGCAGTGGCACGTTGTGGCACAATTTCCATCAATCAGATTAGTCTGTCCTGTTCCTGATAACATGTGGTTTGTCATCAGCCGGGGTCACTATTTGGAATTAAAAGGACATACCTGTACAATCTCATTAAATCCTTGGTGTAAGCCAGTTCTGTTTTTTTCACCAAACCCTACACAGTTTGGTCTATAAAGATTAACAGATGTCACCAAAAGCCTATATAAAACTGAGGCAGATTGAAACTTTAGAAAGCTCTTAATATTTACTTATATGACCCCAATGTCTAAATAAAAAGACTCTAAAGTGAACAGGTCATTGGGAATGATGTAGAAAATTATGGATAGATTACATTGAACAGTTTGAAAAATATATAGGGTTAACTATAAAACTATATCTAATACACAAATGAAGCATCTATATTTTAAAGCAAATATCTTTCACTTAAAGAATAAAAAAAGGTAAATGGATATTGAGTTGTTAAAAAGCTCATAGACAGCAGAATATCTCAACCTCACAGCACATCCGGTCATCACCCTACATAGTCTAGACAACCTGTTCGTCTAAAAATAAACCGTCTCTGGGCTGCAGGAGCAGCCAGCATGCCAACCCTGTCATCATGATGTCAGAGGATACACAGTCTTCAGCATAACCTGTTTAGGGTGGCATGGCACAATACTGTAATTGGCTTAATGGTATTTGACATCAATGACTTCAAAATTAAGCACTTAACCTGGATATTTTTGTGATCGGAAAATAAGAGACTCGTGGAGGCTTGTGGAGCCCTGACAGCAAAACAACAGAGTTGTTTTTATTATTCAGACTAAGATAATTAGGACTTTAAAAAACACTTACAAAAACACTACTTCTAGTAGTAAAGTGTCTTAATAGCAAGCTATAGGCCGCCTCTCTATCCAAATCTCTAAAAAAAAAAAATAAAATCAACAATTAAACTGCAAACAGGAGAGAAAAAGAGTTTGAGATCTGTTTATGAAAGAACGTTATTCAAACTGTGTTCAATTCAATTAAATTCAGTTAATTTGCTGTATATAACGCCAATTCACAACACATGTCATCTCAAGGCACTTTACAGAGACAACCTCAATACTTTAATCAAACCAGTATACAATGGGAAATGTCAAGTGGATATGCTGCTCGGATTTTGGTTCTAACAGTTTTAATTGAGTACTGTCTCGTTAAGATAGTCTTGTATTGCTACATGTCACTGCTTCTCTAGAGAGCACAGGAGACATAATGCAGAGAGATACATGTACTCAGACGGATATATTAATTACCTAGTTTCTTTGTAATGTTACAGGTTGTTTGGACTCTGCTCATGTGTGAGAATATAGCAGCCGTTCAACAGGGCTTTGTAAGGTTGGTGAAGAGTGTGTTTTATTAAAGGCCAACACTAGAATTCCCTGTACCAGTGTGGCTGTGAGTTTTTGTCTGCCCTCTCCTTCCTTAAACACAACCCTTAGCAGTACAGGGTGTTTGTATTAAAGTCTGCCTGTTAATGATAAGCTTCATCAGAGAGTGCTCATTTTCCTCACACCTGACAAGCTGCATTTAGAGCCCAAATAACAATCCAAAGTGAGTTATTATCTTTGAGAACTTGTAACTGAATATTTAAATATCGTACAAAGACAGCCTGACAAATAGCTAAAAATATATCGATTTATTTTTTTTATTTTTTTTTCCAAATAATGACTTAATAATAAATTAAGAGCACAAAGCTTGCCATACAGATCATCAATCATTTGTGATGACTGGATGATGGTCCTTTACCATCACTGAGCTAGGATTGTTTTGATTACGCCACCAAGAAGGGCGTATGAGAATAAAAAGTTATTTAAGGTCACAGAACAGAATTTAAATTTAATTTAAATCCTCAGTTTCATTAAAACATTCCAAATTCTCTTCGTTTTAACCAATCCAGATGTAAACTTGATGTTTATTAGAGATATTTTTTCCCCTGTTTAACCCAAGCATGCCCGGGTTCTGTTCTTTTTGCCACATTACTCTTTAGGCAAGTTTGGCAGTCATTGAATTCCTGGGAAGCTCCAGCACTCATGTTTTATTTATTTTTTTGAGTAATGGGTGTCATTGTCATTCAAGAAAAAGTCCTGAAGAAAATTGATTTGTAAACAGTTCCAGACTAATAGATATATATAGTTTTGCTATTAATCTGTATGTAAATATCATTATTTTATAACATTATGTGTTGCTTTTAAATATATTTTAGCCTATTTAGTGTTGTCACACATGTACTATTTAAATGATTTATCAAAGCAAGAATCAATCCTGACTAGAGAAATCTAAATTCAGCTTTTCAAAATCTAAATAAAAAGTAATGGTTTAACATGTTGGGGGAAGTTATTTTTTCATAAGGTCAGCTAAGTTTGAATAGCTTTTTACCTCTTAACAAATGAAAACCAAATTGTGTCCTTATGGGTCATCACTTGTTTGACACAAAAAACTGTTTGAAGAACTGAAAAAGTGTGACTAAAGATCCAAACCAGAGATACAGAAAAAATACTTTTTTAACATTTCTAGTTTTGTTTTCCTGATATTTCACAAATAAGTTGAATGGAGAGAAAAAAAATCAGCTATCCAAACTTTTATCCCTTTACCACTGCATTATGTTGATTTAAATCAAATTAAAAATGGGCACAAAAGCCATTTAAAAAAAGCAGCAGGAGCAAAATGCAGCATTTTTAACACATCCCAAAATAAGTTATTTGGGATATTGAATCCTCAAGATTACTACAGACAACCTGGCCAAAAGCCTTTACTAAATGAAATAAACTTGATATTCCATCTCAGCAGCAAAAATGCTTTGGGAGGAAAAAAAGAGGTGAAAATAAAAAGATTAATTGGATTTGAAATTGATTGGATTTTTAGATGAGAATATAGGAGGACTTTGTGTTATTAAATACAAATGGGTTTTACTCACAGAAATATTTGAACGTCTCTTCAATCTGTTCATATGTGAGTCCCAGTACGACATCTTGTGGCACCAGAGGGGTGTGCAGCCAGTCGTCATTGTCATATCCAAACACTGTATCTGCTCGAAGGGTGTACTTGGGCTGACCTTCTGACAGCAGACTTACTATCTCCAGCTCCGGCAGGTCTGAGCAAAGGTCTGAGCGTTCCAATAGTTTGTGAGGTTCATTAATGGACAGGTTTGAGAATAGTGGGAAGAGGAAAGAAAAGAACAAAAAAACATTTAAACAAACAGTAGTCACTCACAATGTTATACTGACTTCTAGTGGTAAAACTATGTATTTAAAATGATCCAATGATCTTCTGTAAACTCATGGCCTAAAGCTTGTTGTTGTGTAGGTGTTGCATACTTTTGTGCTGATAATCCACATTTTTTGTTAGATCAATTTGCAGAATGATGAGGTGCATATATTTTTTTCATTGCAATGAGCTTAAAATAGCTAAATAAAATATGACCAAAACCACGTTTAAGTTTAATTTAAAGATACACCAACACATTGGCCTCAAGATATTCTTGTCCAATGTGAGTGTTTTTTTGTTAAATAGGTGGATATTTTCACTGATTAGATAAATGCCTTCAGCAGCCATGCCTTGGGATCAATAAGGCACATGCATTACCACTCACTCCAGTTGTGGTTTAAGTCAAACCGGCCTTAAGAATCAATTAAAAAATTATTACATAAATAAATCACTTGGTGGCAAATGTCAGAGATCGGTTGGAATAATGTCAAAATAACTGTCCCCGGTACTGGTCTTAAAAGACCACTACTGCAATTTAATTTCAGCATCATTAACAAATATAGATGAAACACTAAAAAGCAGACCAGGTGCTTTTCAATGGTGATTTTCTCTGATGAATGTTTCTTCTAACTTTTTGGGACCTCAGGAAAAATCTTTTGTCCAGATATGAAAGTACCCTAACTAAAACAACATCTCTGTTGGATAATGTTTCCCACCCCATACATGAAGCTGTTGCTGAACTGGGAAACTCCTTCAGTGACAGACAGCTGCACCTTAAATGCACCAGGGAGCGTTATCACAGATCCTTCCTCCCAGCAGCTGTAAGACTTGATAACCATCACTGTTCCCAACAAACTCAATAAGTTGTTACATTCATGCTGATTTTTTGCACAGTTTTAAGTCTTAATCACTTAAATAACATGCTGCTGTCATTGTTTGTACATCTCTGGTGTTGCTGCTATTTTCACATATCCACTGATGTAAACATGTCCACAGCTTTAAAGTGATTATGCATCTCCAGATACACAGTTTTTATATTTAAAAAAACACTGTACAGTACAGTATTTTATTAGTTTATTGTTATTTTTATTTAAAAAAATTTTACGGTCCACATTGTGACCACTTTCACTACAACCTTTTGCCTCTGCTTTAACAACAATTTTTCCTTACTGTGTCCAGATACAGATACAATCAATGTGTGGACAGAGAAATGTTCTTCTCATCCCAGAGAAGACTTTATCACAGTTCAGAATTAAAACATCCTCAAAAAGTAATTCCCAATGACCCAGATACAATCTAATTAAAATCTATGTATTTTACAGCATGGCAGAGCACCATGCCACAAGTCAAAAGGTAATTAAAAAAAGTGTCTCAATGATTAACACATGGATATATTGGACATTAGGACACTTAAATACCCCCCGAAACCTGTCATCGGTTCTTAAAAAGTAGGTGAAGAACAAGCCAAGGATTTGTGATGAAAGCATTAAATGGTACACCAACAGTAAGGATTTGGCCGCAAAGATACTATCCAGAATATGGGTAGTGCTGCAATGATAAGTTGACATAGTCAACAACATCCATCATGAAAATAGTTGACACACATTCCTCAATTACATACTGTACAGACCAAAAGTTTGGACACACCTTCTCATTCAAAGAGTTTTCTTTATTTTTATGACTATGAAAATTGTAGATTCACACTGAAGGCATAACAACTATGAATTAACGCATGTGGAATTATATACTTAACCAAAAAGTGTGAAACAAGTGATAATATGTCTTATTCAAAGTAGCCACCTTTTGCTTTGATCACTGCTTCGCAAACTCTTGGTATTCTCTTGATGAGTTTCAGGAGGTAGTCCCCTGAAATGGTTTTCACTTTACAGGTGTCCCCTGTCAGGTTTAATAAGTGGGATTTCTTGCCTTATAAATGGGGTTTAGACCATCAGTTGTGTTGTGCAGAAGTCAGATGGATACCCAGCTGATAGCCCTACTGAATAGATAGAATTTTTATTATGGCTATACAAATTGCCATAATACAATAATTGCCAATTCTCGGTGTATGGTTTAAATTGCATGCATTTCACGAAGGCAGCTGCTGGAAGCAGTGTGGCGTCGGTTCCCAAGACCACCTTGTCACAAGACTCACTGTGACTCACTGTGACTCAGAGAGCAGTGATTGCCAAAAAAAGAGGGAAAAAAGAAAAGTTGTAAAAAAAATTTAAAAATCCTTTCTTGGACAAAAAACTACATTTTAGATTTTTTTTAGGCAAGAATATAACACTATAAAGCTAAAATATATGCTCAGTTTGTTAAGATATGGCTTAATTGTTTAGGTACTCTGATGTTTTCTATACTCACTCGCTACATGTATTTCGCCTTAGATTTGTTTTAGGTTTTGGAATGAGTCATGTGCAAAAAAGTATTTATTCAACCAACAATTGTGGAAGTTGTCCTACTTCAAATGATAAGAGAGGTCATTAATCGTCATAATAGGTACACTTCAATTATAGAATTAACATTGTAGGATTTTTTAATAATTGGTTTGTAAATTAAAGTGAAAAATAAGTATATAACATGTCTTCTTTAGGACGTTATTGTATTAATGGCACTTGTTTAAACTCATCCTCTGTATAAAAGACACCTGTCCAAGGGCTTAGATAGTCAGACTCCAAACTTAACTATGGCAAAGACCGAAGGGATGGTGAAGAACACCAGGAATAAACCTGTAGACCTGCACAATGCTGGGAAGAGTTAATCTACAATAGCCAAGCAGGGTGGTGTGAATAAATCAATTGTGGGAACATTGTAAGAACAGGGAAGACATATAATGTAAGACTAATGATCTCTCTCCCTCAAGCTCATCCCATGGGATTAAAATAATCATGAGAACAGTGAGCACAATCCCATAACTACATGGACGGACCTGAGGAATGACCTGCAGAGAGCTGGAGACAAAAGTAACAAGGCTCCATTTCTGCGGTGCCAAATGGTGTCCCACCACTCAAGTAGGTACATGGCCCGGCTCGTCTGGAGTTTGCCAGAGAGCATATAGATTATCCAGAAGAGTATTAGAAGAAGATTATGTGGTCAGATAAAAAAACTAAATATAATTTTTTGGCAAAAACTCAACTCTTTGTGAGAAAGAAGAATGCTGAGTTGCATTCCAAGAACACTATACCATATATTGTTGAGTAAACTACTACTTAGTAATACTACTTAGTTGATCCTCCATAATGCTCAACTAACCATCTATTTACCATTTCAAAAAATTTAAATGAAACTTTTTTATGTATGTACAAATTTGAACAATATCAATGTCTTTCATGGGGCCCAAAATTCATGGCGCACCGCTGACTGCTGCTTTATGAGCAAAGTCTGTCAGACAAAGACATCTTTCCAGGTTTTATGATTGATATTCATTGTTTGCTTTCATTAGTTTCATTTATTTAAATGTTTTATGCTGTTTGTTTTATGTACACTAGTTAAGCTTTTAGAAATGTAATTTTCTACCTGTTATAGTAGAAGCATCATGGTAGGATTGCTGCCCTGAGTTTCGACCATTCTTTGGTGTAGACTGCTGGAGAGGCTGGGGGTCCTCATCCAGGGCCCCCGGTGCCTCCTTCTGCCCCTCATTGGGGTAGAGCGCTGACTGGGAGTCCAGATGGACCTGTGGATGCCAGGAGGAAGGAGAATGACAAGCCGAAGGAGAGGAGGAAGGAGAGGATGCAGGGTGGGACAGCTTGCCTCGGTATGGAAGGCTCAGGTTGAACAGGAGCGTAGAGCTGGGCACTCGTTGGGTCTTAGGGACCAAATAAAAATATTTAAGTCATTTGAGCCACAGGGAATTTACAGGTAAAACCTGGACAGGAAAGTACAAGAGAAGAGAAAAAAACAAAAAAAAACACATGATTAGAAAGATTTAGGGGTCACTTTTTACATACAGATCTAAGCCTTTATCTTAGAAAATATACCAATTGTTACCTTCATTCTATAAAAATAAACAGTCATCTTTAGTTTACAGCATATAATAAGCTCGTCAAAAGAGAGGAAAAGTATGTTTCACGTCTGTAGTCAGAACAATGGCTTAGTTAATGAATTCAGTTTTCTTCTCTTTCTACATTAACATTTCTTTTTATTCAATACAAACAGCAAATACTTTTATCTCCGCAAATATTGAAGATGCACATGAAATAGTAGGAAAAAATATTTTTTTTCTCACTTTAGTGTTCATAAAAAATAAGTCACACGTTTAAAGATAGAAAAAATTTAATAACTAGTTTGTAATAAAGAGGGAAGGAGAATGACAGGGCAGTCTTTGAGTGGTACAGAGTTTGCAATGCCACCTGCTGAATGACCCTACAATGAAAATTGAAAATGACAGATCAGTAGCTCCATTCTGGTCTCCATAATGTATATTTCTGACAGCTGCCTCATTTGCAGATCTTTCAGCATTGCTGGCGAGACCTCCCATCCTTACATTATCCCTCAGGGAGAGGGTACCAGAGCATCCAAGAACACTTCTAAGCAGCATTATCGACCAGGATGTCAGGAGGCTGAACTCTGTCCCCTATCTTCTGAATGATTCCTACCTCTTTATTCCACTAGTAGTATTGCTTTAATTGTTAAATTCACTGTAACAGTAGTGGCAGTCATTTTAGTTCATCTTTTCACCACTAGAGGTAGCTGTGGCACCTTTGATGCCATAAATAAGTTCATTTTAATGCTTTTATTTTCAAGTGCTGTGTTTTCTTATTATTTTATGGTGTTTATTAGCTATGAGATCAAAGAAGAGCAGATTTATTTTTTGAGTAACTTATTATGGTGAACAGTTGATAAGTTAAGTTTCAGAATACAGTGACGTCACTTCCAGTTCTTCGTCAAGATAGGCAATAAGTGATGCAAACAGACTCTACAAGAGCAACTGAGAAGAAAGACAAGGGTTTTCAAGCTTATGGTTTGTCCAGTAGCAGGCCAAAGTGGTATGTTTATTATTTTAGTTACTTAAATTATAGGTTAAAAAAAAAGTATATTTTGTATAAGTTGCTGCAAGTAAAGTAATATTGCGTTTATGCTCTATATATAGATACAAGACCACAGTAAACATCAGTTTAAGGAACTCTGGTGTCTTTCTTCTGTGGATAACCTGGCATATTCACTTTCTCCTGTTTTCATTTTATTATCCAGGTTTTCTAAGGAGAAATATGATATTTAGATTTATATGTACTGTCTAACTAATGTTGAGTTGACAAATTAAGATGACTGATTAATTTATTGATTTGTTATCTTTCTTTTCTATAAAAAATTCTTTATCTGCTATATTTCTAATGTGATCCAATTTTTAAGTATTTATAAGGTATTAAATCTTTCCAAGAGATATAAAAAAGGATTTTTATCAAGATAAAGATCCAATCCTCTGCTGACATTAAAACTTTTTGTTAGACTAAACAGTCATTTGCTATTACAGAGATGCCTCCATTGAGGTCTGGGTTTTAGGGTAACAAAAACATAGTTACAGCAGCTTGGAGCAACAGAGATCAGGTTTTTCATCAAAACATTTTATTACTATAAACACAATGTAAAGCTAGAGGTAGAGGTTGGCTGTGTGAATCACACAAAGCGCATCCCTGCCCTCAAGCTATGGCTGAAATACAAAGTCAGGATCTCATCTGAGAGTCCTAGATAGTGATACCTTTGAAAACAAGGCTTTAACATAATTCTGCAAACAGGGATTGTTCTTAACACAAATGTTTGCTTTCTTAAACATTTTTAAAAGGATTATGTCATTTAAGTATGGTTTTTAGCAGAGTTTGGATCTTTTTATTTTTTAATACAGTAGAATAAAAATACAGTATGTACCCAATTAAAAGGTTTAAAGTCTTTTTGATAATGTGCCAAAGATATTGCTAAACTGACTGAAGGTACTTTCCTTAGTTGTACAGGGCTTTGACTGAGTCTATCCTTTCTTACATGGTGATCTGCCCTCCCAGGCTGAAGGATAAAAGAACAAGGCCAACTTTTCTTTTATTCCTAAGAAAGACAGTCATTTTAGCTTTTTAAAAATAAATGTTTCCTAGAGTATATTCACTATTATCAGGTGTTCTTTTGCCTTGCATGAGATGAAATCCAGACCTAACCAGTCATTACATTACTTTGCCAAAATATTCCACGGCCAGATTTTACTGGTAATACAACAAAATGGAGGTGACTAGAAGTAACTGTAATTATACCACGGCAGACCCCCAACGTTAATGTTGGGTTCTGATTAGCACAAGAAAAAGCTGAAGGTGGTGAAGGTCTGTGAAGAGAGGAATTATGCTGTGGAGAGGTTTTCAGAACTTCCAACTCTGTGGGAACAATTTAGGCCCCTTCCTGTTACAGCACAACTGTAAACCAGTGCACAAAGCAAGGTTCATGAAGAAATGAGTGCATGTTTGGTGTGGAAGTCTTTAAAGCCTGACCTCAACCAAAAATAGGGATAAGACGAGCAGTTCTCAAACCTGGGCTACGTTTCACGAAGCAGGTTTACCGAAAACTTTATGTTTTCTAAACCTGAAAACAGGGGAACTCTGACTTTTCACAAAGAGAGTTTATTCAACCTCTGTTTCAGTCACCGTAGTAACATTTTCCCCAGAGCTAAGCTGGTCGATAGCAGGTTTTCTTCAGTAAACTCAGTGTCCTCTGTCTCCTTACAGCCAATAACGCAGTTTTATTTTCTGATTTAGTATGTTTGTTGTAGTTTTGTGCATACATATACACATATATA